>NC_060269.1:26769080-27069080 GCF_021613505.1 Equus quagga
CTCAAATAATCCTGATGCCAAAGAGACATATCTTGGGGTGGCCAATTCCAGGTCCCCACAGTATTTATCTTGTTTATCATTTACTTTGCTCCTTCAAACTGTAGATAGAAATTTACAGCAAATTTGGAAAATCTTCCAACACTATTTTTTCAAATATTCTTTCTGTTTTATTGTCTCTCTCTTCATCTCTGGGATTCCAAATTAGATAAATTTTAGACCACTGACATTTGTCTCATTGATTACCCACTCTGTTGCTCAAATTGGATAATTTCTATTAATACCTCTTTAAATTCACTGGTTTATTCTTTTGTATGCTAAACACTACTGTTAAGCCCCTTCAGTGAATGTTCCTTTCACTGATTGTACTTTTCAATTCTAGAATTTCCATTGGATTTTTTTTTTTAAATAATTGTCATTTCTCTGCAGAGAGAACTTCTATTTCAATTCATTATGAGTATATTTTCCTTCAGGTTCTTGAACTATTTAAAATAGATCCTCTAAAGCTCTTTTCTGCTTCTTCCAACATCTGGGTCATCTGGGGATCTGTTTCTGTTGCCATATTATTTTCATGAGTATGAGTTCTGTTTTTCTGTTTCTTATCATGTCTGATTTTTTTCGTCTTAAAATAGACATTTTGAATAGTATACTATAGACACCCGAGTTTAGTTATAAACTGCTTTGAAGAGCATTGATTTGTGTTCTAGGAGGCTATTAACTTGTCTGGACTTTGACCCCAAACTCTGTTTTCTCTGGAGTGGAATGCTGCAGAAATCTCCACTCAGTTCTGTCAGATTACACTTGCTGGCTTCAATAGATACCCTGCAGTCTCCTTGCCACATGCATAATTCATTTACCAGGTAATGATTTGGGCAAAGTTTACACAGAAATTTTAGAGCTCAACCTCTCTCTGTCTCTCTTTTGTCTGGACTTCTGCTCAGCTAGTTTTTATAATCCATTCTATTATTCTTGAGCTCTGTATTCTGACACATCGAGTAATTAAGACTGCCCGCTTGCTGTGCTGTCCCTAAGAGTTTAAGGTGTATATATCCTCAGCCAAAAGAGTTCAGGGCAATTAGGTCCAGTGCACTTCTATTCTTTAAGGGTCTAATTTTCTCAATTTCTGCCCACTTTTGGTCAGCCCCATTGTCATCAAACACTGAATTTTAGATACTTTGTAATTTAATTATGATTGTTATATGTGGGAAGTGAGTATGACCAAGATATTTCACATCACCAGAGTATTTTTAGTAATCTAAGTCAAAAATACTTTCTACCTGTAAAAGTGTAAAGGACAATAATAATAAAACATTAGTTAACGCTTGCATATTAATCATTTGGAATGTACCTACTTCAGGATGATGTATTCAAGGATCCTCTTTTAGAAAAAAACATAGAAGCACAGGGGTTTCCTGTAAAAATGTTGATTTTGGGAAAAAGAAACCTTAAAGAAAATAGGAAGAAAAAAGAAATTTTAAATAATATAGAACTTATTAGCTAAAAGTATCTTCTATTTCTGTCTGTGATGAGAATGAAATTGTCCAAGCTAAAACTATTCATCCTCTCTGATATCAGGAAGTGTAGATCAATCATGAATTCTCCAGATAATCCAGGTAATAGGTCTTTGCAATGGAATCTCTACCTATCCTGAAACCTCATATTAGGAGCTGACCTTGTTCTTAACATTTTTTCTCCTGATGAACAACCATAACGATCCAAGCATTTCCAGGTGGCTGAGACCAATCAAATTAGTTCTCAAACCATTTCCGTCCACTGGTTGAGAATTTATGAAACTCAAACAATCGTGCAGAAGCACTGTGTAAAAGTCTCTTGCTTTTCAGCCTAAAAGATAGGAAAGAGAAGGAAAATGAATAGAATGTTTCATGATTTTGTTTGATTCTGCTCCAGCATAAGTCTAGTATCTAAGGTGTGCAAAGCGGCCCACAGGGGTGGAGATGATGAGCACTCAGATGTAACTGGAGCCATTCTGGAACATCAGAGTCAAGAATAAAGAGTTCAACATCAATCAAGAAACTACTATTGAAGAAGGCTGTTGGTCCCTTTTTTTTTTTAGAATTTATTATTGTGAAATTCAAGATAAATAGATATCAAGGGAAAACAGAAGAACTTTTCACCTAAGCTTACATCCCTACAGTCAGATGAAAATATCAGCACTCTTTCTAGTTTCTCCAAACTAAACAGGAGGAAAAAAAATGTTTGATGACCTGAGAACCATAGAAATAAAGTATTATATATCTGCTAAAAGAATTTGACTGAAAACAGTTCTTAAAATCACTCTTTCCTCCATCAAAGTCAAAAATGACTCTGACTTAACATTATTAAGAATAACTGAAAACAAGATATAGCTATATAATTTCAAAAGAAACCCTTTGACTAAAAAACATATATTAAATAAACATGCTCATCAATCATACTTTGTCACAGAGCAGTCTTATAATTTTTTTAATCATATAAAATGTTGATTTTGTCAGCATTTTTGATGCAACATAACTTCTATAAAAATGCTGCCCACAAACAGAATCAACTGCATGCCAAGTGATGTTAGATATTTATAATTTTCCTGGATGCAGTCTGCAAATGTTTACAATTGGGTAGCCATATGAAATGCAGCTAGTTTCTGGCAGAATGCAATTTTGACTAGGCAATCTTGTTTATCAAGCAAATTCATTGTATATTACTTGTACCTTAAAGAAGCATTTTATAGTTTCAACAAACTCAGCACTCTGATAGCAATGCTTGTTTGTGACACCTGGTTAAAACTAACTGTGTGAGAGAGATGGAGATAATTTTTTTCTGTTTTCTTTCTTTTTGCAGAATAAATTATATAAAAGCAAAATTACATGTACATTGACACTGTATAATTTTTTATGTTTCTTTTTTTTTTTTTGAGGAAGATTAGCTCTGAGCTGACTACTGCGGATCCTCCTCTTTTTGCTGAGGAAGACTGGCCCTGAGCTAACATCCATGCCCATCTTCCTCTACTTTATATGTGGGACGCCTACCACAGCATGGCTTTTGCCAAGTGGTGCCATGTTCACACCCAGGATCTGAACCGGCGAATCCCAGCTGCTGAGAAGCAGAAAGTGTGAACTTAACTGCTGTGCCAACAGGCCGGCCCCGGTTTTTATCTTTCTTAATTCTCCTCTTTAAATTCTATTCTTTGCAGCATGAACAGCTATTTCAAGAAAATGTCATTGTAGTAGTTCCCCTTATCTGTGGTTTCACTTTGTGCAGCTTCAGTTACCAGGGGTCAGCAGCAGTCCAAAAATATTAAATGGAAAATTCTAGAAATAAACAATTCATAGATTTTAAATTTTGCACTGTTGTGAAGAGTGTGATGAAATATCTTGCCTACTGGCTCCACTCCACCTGGGACATGAATCAACCCTTTGTCCAGCAGATCATGCTGTGTAAGTTACCGTCCCATTAGTCACTTAGTAGTCATCTCGTTATGAGATCTCAGTGCTTGTGTTCAAATGACCCTTATTTTACTTAATAATAGCTCCAAAATGCAAGAGCAGTGATGCTGGCAATTTGGATATGCCAAAGAGAAACCATAATGTGTGTCCTTTAAGTGAAAAGGTGAAAGTTCTCGACTTAATGAGGAAAGAAAACAAATTGTAAGCTGAAGTTGCTAAGATCTATGCTAAGAACAAATCTTCTATCTGTGAACTGGTGAAGAAGGAAAAAGAAATTCAAGCTAGTTTTGCTGTTGCATCTCAAATATGTACGTATAGGATAAAACATAGTATTTATAGGGTTCCGTACTACGTGTGGTTTCAGGCATCCACAGGGTGTCTTGGAACATATCCCCCACAGAGAAGGGGGATGGCTGTGCATTTCTTTTAATTGAGTAAATGCTTCAGTTCCCAATCTGATATCTATATGTCAAAGTGATTATTTAAATAAATTAAGAAATCAATGTTTTATGTCTAAGTGAAACTATATCATATAAAAATGAATAAAGTACAAAAAGATATAAATTGTTAAAACTAGTTATATTAGAAAGAAGTATTAACCATATGTACAAGTGAAATTAGAGGTCAAAGTTGAAAAGTAATGATGAAGATCATTAAGGTATAACTTTTCAGTTACACTTTAAGGTTTCCTCCTTGAAAAATGAGGGAAGGGGCAGAGAAAAATGGTAGGGAAGGAAGTAACAATTGGCCTTCTCCATTATGAACAGTCTAGGGCCTATGTTTGACCCATGTACTCAATCTATTTATTAGTGGTAACAAGTAAGCTGTTATTGTCTTCTGTTTTGCTTTTTTTTTTTTATGCTGAGGAGGATTCACCCTGAGATAACATCTGTTGCCAATCTTCCTCTTTTGCTATGTGAACCACCACCACAGCATAGTCACTAACAGACAGTGGTGTAGAACTGAACCCAGGAGGCCAAAGCAGAGCACACCAAACTTAATCACTAGGCCACTGGGGCTGGCCCAAGTCTATGCTATTTTTATGGGAGAGTGAACTAAAATTTCTCAATTCCTACTATGAGTCAGGCACTTCACCCAGAAATTTCCATGTAGTATCTACTTTAATAAATTTCATACTGTTGTAACAATCCTTTTCCAGTAATGGTGGTAACAGTCTTAGTAATGGTACTTACAAGGTGCAAGGTGGAAACAACATAGAGGGGTCATGCTACTTTGATTCTCCCTACTTTCTAATAGTTAATGTTTGTCTGAAGATAGAATTTGGTAGTGAAATTCACAGGTAGTGAATTCTGAAACTACGTGTGAAAAGCTGTAATCTGGGGCCCACCCCATGGTTGAGTGGTTGAGTTCATGCCCTCTGCTTTGACGGCCTGGGGTTTGCTGGGTCGAATCCTAGGCGTGGACCTATGCACCACTCATTAAGCCATACAATGGTGGTAACCCACATAGAAGAACTAGAATGACCTACAACTACAATATACCACCATGTACTGGGGCTTTGGGGAGAAAAAAAAAAAAAGAGGAAGATTGGCAACAGATGTTAGCTCAGAGCCAATCCTCCTCATAAAAAAAGAAGAAAACGAAATGCTGTAATCTAAATAGTTAATTCTAAATCAGGTTAGTTGGCATAAGTCCTGTGTCTTCCTGTCTTCCTTCCTTTGTTTCTTTATTTTGCCAATGCCTGTCTATATTATTGTATTAAGAACTGGCTCAGTAGCTGAGAACTGGTCCGCAATATTTGATTCTGTTTTATAACTTATAATGATAGCTAAACTGAATAAAAATGATTTGTGTTAATATTTTATTTGTATACTTATCATTTCATTGCCATAGGATGGTACCATATGACAGTCTTCACTTCACATTTGGCTTCTAAAGAAAGGGGACCTAAAAAAAGTTATTAATAAAAATAATTGAGGACTTCATCAGTTTTCTTGCTTCTCATCATCACTTGATATTTAAATCATTCTCTTTCACAAACTGTTTATCATGATCTTTGTCAATGGTCCTTTCAATTGTAAACATTTGAACTCTGCCATATGCACCATTTTTAATGGTTTTAAGTGATAAATAAATTTGCTTAACATCTCACTTTATTGACTCATGAAATTCTGCATCCTTGCCAAAATATATGCAAATTCACCTTGTAATCTCTCTCCTTTTATTTTCATTCTGCTGTGAAATATTTATAGCATCCAAAAATCAGTAACAAAGTTCCAGGGATAAATGTCTATATTTAATGTGTTTTTTTGGGGGGGGGGGGTGGTGGCGGGTGGGTGTTTGAATAGGAACTAATTTTAGGAGTTGATATTTTAGTACTAAATAATTTCACATTATAAGATTACTTATTCCTTTTACAAACTTGCAACTGCAAGAATTCAAATTATTTACTACGTTCATAATGATGAGGTCTCTTGATCAAAAAATCAGTAATAAGGGCCTTGAAGCAAGAAGCAGAAATCTCAGAATAGAGAAGAGGACATAGGACAGGAGGAAAATTAGACAAAACCAAGAAGAATCTAAACTAGACCATCACCATTTTCTTAGCCAAACCAGTTGTCCTATCACCAATTCTTCAGTGATGAAGAGTAAAGATTGATTTTAGAATCAACCTTTGCTGTTGTTTGCTTATTCTATGTATATAGTTATTTTAAGGTGCATTTGAAAATGTATAATCCTTCCCACACATTTTCTTATGGTTTTCACAATGTGCCCAGTTAAGAATCCCACGATGTAATAGTATATCAACGTCACAGGAGGGAAAACTAAGAAAAGTAAGTGGTCACAGGTTTTCCAAACTTCAGAGAAAGGGGATTTATGTCAGAGAAAGATGAAGCTTTTGGTTAGGAAAACCCATTATTCCATTTTTTTAAAGTAGAATTTTAGATTGAAAAAAGGAACTTGTTTGTGAGTCTTTACTTAGCTGCTCCTGAGGAGTTGTGGATATCAGGAAGTGGAGAGGAGAGATGATAAAATGTTCTACACTAGGCCAGAGCACCCGATCAAGGCCAAGGTTAGAATCCAAATACAAAAGTAAGTGATAGACTCTTTGGGGTGGAGAATATTCAGGGACTTTACCAAGAGTGATAACTACTTTTCAATATTAAGCTTTTTACTATTATATGCTATTATGCAATTTCTCTGTATTATAATTAATCCTTTCTCAAACTGTTAAAATCAATGGCCTTGTGCTAGTGGCTCTATGTAAAAAAATGAGAAAAGGTTTTGCTTATACATGCAGGGCAGTGGTAAGCCAAGATGAAGGAGTAAACATCTGAGCCAAAAGCAATAATTTGGAGTAAAGTTGACCAGGGGAATCAAATATCTCCAGATTATCCTCAAAGATTTCTCAGGAATATTGAGGGATCCAGTAGGATAGTTTTCAAACATTTTGGGGAAAGATAGAGTAGAGAATGACCCAGGGAGAATGGGTGATTTCAAGCAATTTGTTCTGACACAGCTAGATATTGCAGGAATATTACAGTCAAAACTGGGGTGGACAACAAAACTTGACATACAGTCAGCCTTTACAAGATACCAGTTGGGTACCACATAGTGTATAGGCAAATGTTGAAGAACAAAACACTCTATACCTGGCAGTGTTGAGAATGACAGAGAAGGCGCCCTGGTATAGACCATTGACTGAACTCTTGGCAGCATCAGGAACAAACTGGCAGAGGAAGCTCTCCCTGAGATTTCCTTCCAACAAATCTCAGTCTAGTTTTCTCAGTTGAAAATTTACCAAATCCTCGGCAGAATAATTACCTTTATTTGGTAGTAGGAAATCTGAAGAAAGATGTTTGGGGATGTAAAGAAAATAATTGAATTTGGGTCTGTGTTTTCTTGATATTGGGGATCTTGTTGGAAGGAAAATGTCCTGATTAACAAGGCAAAGATGTTAAATCACTACTTCTTGTACGTCTTTATGAGTCACATGCCCGATAGGGCAACATTTTCTGTTACTAATGTAGACAATAATGTGAATTAAGCACTCATCTGTACGGTGTCAGCTCAAGATCAAAAGAAAAAATGTTTCCTGTAGAACGTTCATTGATTTATTCATGGGAAATATACCAGGATAGACTTGTTAAGAGGACAGAACGTGAAGTTAAGTGGGTCTGGGCTTGAAAGCTGGCCCTATCTCAATGTTGCTTTGAGGAAGCTACTGTGGGGGCCTGGAACTGGCCACACCAAGATATGTTTCTTTGGCATGATGATTATTTGGAGCTGGTTACTTTGCAGACAGGAAAGCAACTGAAAAGTAGAATTTACTTACCCTTTGTAAGAGATATTTACATTGTAAAGGAAATCTCCATCTGTAAAGATGTCTCCCTCTCTGTACCAGGGAGAAGGGGAGATGACCTGATCTCTAGCATCTCTTAATCAATGGGGAAGGCAAGGACTTAAATCTGCATTTGTTTATTGTGCTTGTCTGGTAACCTCCTGTAACTGACTCCCCCCACGCCCAACATCCTCCTTTGTCTTTAGCTGGATATGATATTTAACGTGGTGGTTTCAGCCATTTTGACGAGTTGCTCAGCTTGCCTGAGCCCCTCCCAGGTATATATTGACAAATAAAAATGGCAAGCAATAGGATATATTGGAGTACATGAGGAAGCCATTTTGTGTAAACCTAATTCAGCCTGACTGTATTTTTCCAACAGGGCCTGACTGTGGCCATTGAGCACACATTGTATATCTGCTTTAAAACATTTACTGTGGCAAGAACAAATGGCCTTAAGATAAAGGTGCAACATCCCTCCACATTGGCATTTCCTTAAGGATAAGCATCTTTCCTTAGGCTAGGAACTGATTGCTGCACTCACCTTTGACCACCCAACTCACCTATGACCACCCAGCTCAAGACAACAGACCTGCCACCCTGCTGTGTTCACTGAGACAGCAGACCTACCTGCTGTGTCCATCAATCGCTGTGCCAACAGAGCAGTCTCATAACTATTGTAAAAGGCACATTTCAATCCTATGTGAAACATCGTGTTTGGGGTATATAACCACTCTGCGTACCCCATTTCTTCGGTGCCCTTTCTTGCTTTGGGAAGAAAGGCCCCGAGCCATGGTCCTCAGATTTTAGTTCAGAATAAACTCTCCCATGTATCCATGTTATAAAGCTTTGTTTAATTTTCTCCTGCTATTCTGTCTCATGTGAATTTAATTTGTTCTCCAGCCAGACAAACCCAGAGAGGGCAGAGGAAATGTCTTCCTCCTCTACACTACTTATATTTCTTTGCTTTAGTTTACTTATTTGTAAAAAAGGATAATAGCATCTCTCCCCTCCCCTCTGAGGTTATAAGAATGACAACACACAGGGCATTATTTCTCAAAGCAGAAATGTGTAACACTAGTGATATATGAGGTATGTTAAGCTGCTACTGGAAAAATGTTTTAAAATATTATAACAGTGGTATTTTAAAATATACCAGTTTGTGTCAGAAAAGAATATACAATTAGAAGACCAGTAATTTCACAGAACAAGAAAAAAGAAAAAAATGAGTTCATTATAAGGAAAATCAAGCAAAAAAATTCTAGCCCCCAATGTGGCAAAATATTGAATATGAAATTTGAAAATCATTGAGAAAATATACACAAAATTCTCAGAAAAGCAAATGGTATGTAGAAAGCACTCATTCCGCTGTAGTTATTGTTGTAAAATGCCAGTCACGGTCCTACTGGCGTTCATACGCATTACTTTCTGTAACCCTATCAGCAATCCCAGGAGGCAGGAACTCACATGTTAGAAGACAGGTAATCAGCGGTTCATATACATTAAAAAGTGCATTGACCAGCATCACACAATACATTTGGCTTATCAGAGTCTCCAACTAGGAACTCACAATGTCACTGTCCTTTTGCAATTTCACTCTGTCACAGCTGCCTCTTCATATAGTTTTTCTTTGTCATAAATGTTGTGGTTATTTTAGACTAATTTTTTTTGGACGAAAAAAATTCTGTTTGCTGACATCACTTGGCAAGACTAGTTTTTTGAAATTTTAAAAACTGTGTTAGAATTTTACTAGCACATGTAATTTACCTGGCAATGCTAAAAGAAGAAACATTTCCAGCAAACGTGAGTACTATAAGGTGTTCATGTCAGTAGTTACCCAATTCATGCAATTATTGCTGGAATTCTTATTAACTAGGGTCGCCATTGGCTCTTTTCAGGTTAAATGGGGAATTCTTAACAAAAGGAGGAAAAGAAATAACCATCATAGTTCATAAGATACGGTTTTTAATAAGGTAACTTTTAAAAATTAATTGGTTCAATAATGATAGCCAAAAACAACCAAATGAAGTCAGAATCATAAATGAATCAAGCAATAAATTTAGATCTCTTGCATAAAATTGCAGGGGTTAGCTGGATTTTGGAGAATAATACGCATCTATTAAATTGCTTTCTTGTTTTCACTCACTTTAATACATACCGCAGTAAACATAGAAGCAGGAAAAAAGCTTCTTTTAACTCTTGTTATGTGGCAAAGTCATATATTTGGGAAAAGAACTATATGAAAGCAACATATAAAAGTGATTTACAGAATTTCTTCATAATTAACAGAGAAATTCTAAGTAGAAGAATGTTTGGGTCAAGATTAATTAGAAAACATTGCACGAGAAAATGAGTGTTTCTATCAATTCTTCAGATAAAAGTGTGCTTTGGATTGAATGTCATGAAGAACGAGTTGAGGGATTTCTGTAAGTTAGTTTAGAGGAGAGAGTTATGGAAATTGGTTATCAGCTTAGGAGTCAACTCATGTCAAACAAATAAATGGGATCATTATGCAAGCCTTGCCCACAAAGACCAAATGCTAAAAAAGCAAGGAATGTGAATGAGGACAGGCTATGTGGTTCTTTATAAGTTCGTTATTGAAATATTATGTATATATAATGGGATATTTGTGTAAGTTATCAGCACTTTAAATTATATCTATTAATTCAGAAAGAAAATACTGAGCAGAGAAAATGAGGAAATCATATTTCCTTCCTCTCCCCGTTATTCCTTTCATTTCTTCCTTCAATAACTGTTTATTGACCATAAACTCTATGAAAACTCTTTTTCTGAGTACTAAGGAGGAAGAGACAAAGATGAATATGAGATGTTCTTTGTCGACAAATATACATATGTAGGGGAGAAAATAATGCTGATTGTAATAATAGTAATTCAGATGTAATAGGCTAAGTATTATGCCAGAAAGACTACAGATTGTATGTAAATTAATTCCTAATAGAGAGAGAAAGGAAAGATTCTGTGGAGAGATGCCCATTAAGTCTACCTAGAAACTGAAGAGACTGAGCCGGGCAGAAGGTGGGGAGAAGGAAGAAAAGCATTTGAGTATCAGGACTCTGGTGGCAAAATGGCAATGGCGAAATTGAAATATCTATTGGAATTGATTGGTACTCTATCATTCCTAAAATAGAAGGACATAGGGTTTGTGGCAAGAAGTTGTAAAGGTCAATTGTATGAGTGTGATGTGTGGTGTGTGTAGCGGTGGGGAGATTTCGGGTTAGACTATGAGCTTTAATTTTTTTTTTTTTCAGTAAGTCTTAGAGGAAAGTTTAAAAGAGATTTTGAGCAAAAGATTGACATAAAAGTATTGAAATTCTCATAAGAAAGTGGCAGAGGAAGGATGGGTTGAAGAGAGGAAGCTTTGAAGCTCGTACAAAAGTAAAATTGAGAAGCAATGAGATCCAAATTAAAGGGGAGGGAAAAGTTCCAAACAGACACAGACATTTTCCACAAATAAAATCAAATGAGACATATGAAGAATAATGTCAAATTTTAAGTTTTGGTGATGGAATTGAGGAATGCAGAGGATGGGCTTTAGGAAATAGCATGAGTATTTCTCTTGTAATCTCCTTCAATTTAGCACATGGCATAAATTAAGCTATTGAAACCTGCTACTACAATTGTGCGATCCTGAATGCATCACAATTGTTAAAAAACAAACTCAAAACTAACATTGAAAATTTAAATGGCCTATGAATTTAAACCAGATTGTTACATTGCAATTATTTTTATGTCTTTTGAATTGATTCCTACAATCAAGAGCTCACAATATACTTAAACGTTTTTATCATTGAAACGGGCTAAATGAACAGAACACATTACACTCTGTTCCATTAGCTTCAATAGGCACACCCTAAGGCACTGACCACATTTCTATGTAAGATTTTTAAGTACTTAAAAATTCAAAATTCAAAAGATTTTTTATTGTAAATTTAGACTAATTAATAAATTTGGTTTAGTAAAGAAATTCTAATAGAGTTTCACCACAGTACTAATTATAAAGATATTTAGTTTCTCTATGTAATAAAGAAGCCATCTTAAAAATTAAATCATATTTTAAGCTCACACACTCACTGTCTCCTGAAATTCGACTCTGAGTGTCTATCATGAAAACCATGATACAGTTACATTTTAAATTAAACATCATACACGAGTGTAAGTTAAATGTAATTGCATAATGCCTCTTAATTATTGTTTAATAACTGTCAGACCTCATAGGGTGGCAGAAATTAAATATGCAAAAACATATTAACTCATCTATTCCATCCCCTGACCGTGCGTGAAAAATACTCCAAAGAAAATACTGTTAAGAAAAACAGTGTTTTACAAAGTGCTGTTTCTATTCCTGTTTTAAATTACTTTGTCTTTTTTTGTGTATATACCTGACAACATTGTATTGTGGTGTGAAATGATTTCTATGTTTTCCTTTAACAACAGGACTAATTTTTTGATCTAGGGGGTTCGGGATGGAACTCAGAGATCAATGGATTCCAAAAATATCATCCTGTCCATGTACACATGAAATTATCACCTTGTTAAATAAAAGTATAACACATGAATGTAATATAGACTTTACACATATTTTTGTACTAAATGATAAAACGCAACTCTCCAGACATAAAACTGACAGGACTTGGTAAATGATTCAAAATGGTGCTGAGATAAAGAGAAGTAGATGAAGCGCCTAGACATCTCTGGTTTGAGACATCCAAGGTGAAGATGGGAAGTTAGGAGCAGGAGAGGCCAGAAGCAGATGTGCACAGCAGAGAGAAAGAGAAGATGTACACGGAGGTCACACTCTAAGCACACATCTTTCCCATTCCTCTGTATCCCAATTGCAGGCTCTCTTCTCCAGCTGCCCATAACCCTGTTCTACCCTTGGCTGCAAGGAGGTCCATGGAAGGGCTTCAAACCTCCACCTGCTCTCCTCCAGATACACAAGATATAGCAATGCTACTTTACACTTTTCCTGCACCTCACAATATGCAAAGCATTTTGGCAGAACTTGAAATACAGGAACTTAATATCTTGCCACTTACCATAACCCAGACAAGTGTAATGGTCCACACTCTGCAGATGAGTAAATGAGGCTTCACAATTTTTTTTCTTTTTTTTTTTTTGAGGAAGATTAGCCCTGAGCTAACTATTGCCAGTCATCCTCTTTTTGCTGAGGGAGCCTGGCCCTGAGCTAACATCCCTGCCCGTCTTCCTCTACTTTATATGTGGGAGGCTTAGCACAGCATGGCGTGCCAAGCAGTGCCATGTCTGCACCCAGGATCTGAACCGGCAAACCCCGGGCGGCCGAAGCAGAATGTGTGAACTTACCGCTGTGCCACCGGGCCAGCCCCCGACAATTTTAAATCATTAGAAATACTAGAAGCCAGTTCTTCAGCTTCCAAGCCACCATTCTTTTCTCTCTTCCTCAATCTTTCCAGAATGACTGGAACTTTGGTAGTGCTTTTAATATATTGTAGGTAATGAAAGCACAATTTACTAAATCACCCAAGAGTCATTTTAAACTTTTTGGTAATAGATTTATCAAGTGGTAGAAATATTTTAAGTGAAATGTGTGCCACTCAGCAAAGTTTATAATGATATAATAATCCCTGGCATTTTTGCATTATAGATATCTATTGCATGCATTTAAAAAATACATTCATATTATTTAGAGTTGCATTTCTACAACAAATAACAGCATTGAGTCTGATACTAAAAATGCGCCATTTTAGGAATGCTTGTTTGTTCCAAAGTGGAAGAGTATAATTTTTGCTGTCTAACAACTGTTATTCAAAAATTGTTCTTCAGGAAAGGTGAAATGAAAGAGGTTGTTGATTTTTGCTTTGAAATCTCAAGTTGATGAAGATAACACTTTGACAACTGAGTCTCTCATGAAATACATTTCATCAACAAAAATATCACATATAACATGCAAATTTACTTAACAAGTGGTATAACTAAGTCGAGTGTGTAGAAACAGTTGTATTCAAATGTAGGACAGTTGTAAATTAGATTTTATGATGACACTTTATGCATGCCTTTTTGAGGAAGAAATGTCAAAACTATCAGTTCAACAGCCACTACAGGATGAAAGAGACTTATTTACATTAAAAGAGATCCATAATAAACATAAAATATAGAATTAAATAAAATAAGGTCAAAAACTGAATAATAAGATGTAGACAGGTGCGTACTTTTTTCATCTTTCAAGTCCAAATGAAGAATGTTATATTAAGTTTGGACAAAAGTTTTGGGAGTTAATTTTTGTTAAAATAATATGTATCCACTTTGATATTAGAAGTTTCAAATGACCAACAATGCACTTATGATGTAAAGTGTTTTAATTTAAGAATTATTTAAAGAATTTGAAAGAAATGATTCCTCTGCTTATTTTGCAAGGGTGTGGTTGGTTGTAAGGGATACTGAATGATGGTTTCAAAGGTCCTCCGTAGGGGAGAGTAATTAGTCAATCCATTAACTATGATTCTATTTTGAAGGCTTGCTCTTTTAGTAAAGTTTGTGCTACTTTTTTATGACCTTAATCAATGTGCTGTTAGCATTTATGAAATTGAGCTTCATAAGCACAGGGGATTTCTAGCTAGCTATTCAGCCACATCAAATGTTTTCTTTCAATTTGATTCAATAAAATTAATTTTTCCTTTTCTGTGAGAAGAGCTATGACACATCCTGAGAGATACAAAGATAACCAATGCATAAACTTAGCCCTCCAGGAGTTGGTAATTCCTTTGGAGAAACAGACGTAATCCAGTAGTAGGGGAACATCTCTGACACGGGTAGAAGGGCAAAAGTAAAATTAAACAACATCTAACACTCAGGATAAGAAATTAGAGGCAATGAACTGTGCTAGCATTCTTCTTTACTACACATATCAGTCATATTCTATTTAACCTGTGCAATCAATGACTTTTTAGTTTAATGATGCAACCATTGGCCATTTTCCTATACGTATTTTCACAAATTTAATAAATTTTCTTATTTTTCATATTCACCTGAGATCCTAGGTTATCTTTTCTTTTTTTGCACTTTTGTTTTTTGAATGCTGTAGGTTCTGTTATAACTTGGATATTCTTGTAAAATTATGGAGCTGAAAAATTAGCCACACCCACATCTCAATGTGTGTTAAGAACTAAAAGATTGAGATGACCCTTGATCTGTTTAAAATATTTCAATGTGCAAATCCAGATAAAATTGTTGTTTCTTAAATTTCCTCTTAATTTTAATATTTAGTCATTAAATATTCAATCAGCAAATATTATTGAGCCCCTAATATGTGCCAGATACTGTTCCAGGCGCTGAAGGTGTAGTAGTGAAAGATATTGACAAAACATCCCTCTCCTGGTACAATTGTCATTCTAGTGTGTGACATGGAAAATACGGAAGTAAAATACCTTGTATGGTAGATAACGATATGGGCTAAAGATTCAAATGAAAATAGTGAATCCTAGGGCTAGCCTGATGGCGTTCTGGTTAAGTTCACACGCTCTGCTTTGGTGGCCTGGGGTTCGCTGGTTTAGATCCTGGGTGCAGACCTACACACTGCTCATCAAGCCATGCTGTGGCAGGTGTCCCACATATAAAGTAGAGGAAGGTGGGCATGGATGTTAGCTCAGGGCCAGTCTTCCTCAAAAAGAAAAAAAAAGAAAGAAAAAAGAGAAAAAAACAAATATAGAATCTTATTGCCAAACATGAGTTATACACTGAAATCTGGATATAAGGGAGTCTGAAAAATCTAGTTACCAGGTTTTTAGCTCTTGTGATAGAAAAAGAAGCACAGGAGAGCTTGGGAACAAATGCTGGGTGGCAAAAGAAACAACAGATAGCAGAGTATACACCACTTTGGCCAATATTTAAAATTTCAACCTGCAGCAATGGCAAAAACAACATGATTCTTCCTATTATAATAGAGCTATTCTTCATACAAAGATTTCCTAACCTTTCCCCCCAAAATTGGGACCCAAAATACCGTCAATTACCAAATCCATCCCTGAGTGGTAATAATTCTTCCTTAAATTCAGTTGCAACCCCTTTGATATATTTAGTCCCTAAAAACTAATTTATATGAACCACCAACACTTGAAGTAAATTAGTAAGTAAAGAGAAGATAAGTGGACTAATATAGACAAAAGATATATATAATAAAGCTAGTAAGAAAATATGAATATGCATAATTAATGAAGTTTTCTGTAACGGGTCACAAAGTTGTACTTTGCATTTTTGCTTTCTCCTTCCACTAACCATTGATTGTTTCCTTGCTCTCAGCTAGCATTTAGCTAGGTGATTTCAATCTTCATTCACGAAGAGGTCCGAGACTTTGTTGGTCTTGTCCTTAGTGAGTTGAATATTTCCTGGGAGTATTAAAAGTTTACCCCAAAAAGAGAATCTCCTGAGATTCAGACCTATGCCTCTTTGTCCCCATTGTTAAGCACTATTGTGCTGGATATTTTGCCAGATACAAAATATAGAGCATGTTAACAGTCATGCCAGAAAATAGACCCAAAATGGAAGTCTGAGATGAGTTTTCTGAGCTGACTGGGCTTGAATTTATTGATGACTTCTTTGCCACCCTGGTGCTTGCCCACTTGGCTCACACTGAGTGTGGCCATGGTGGTCCAGGCAAAGGTTATACATGGGTTTTAAACATGAACTTTCCCTCAGCAAGCCTCACCTGCCACCATTACTGTTGCCAAGTGTCTAACCAGCCAGCACCAAAGGTCAACACTGACTGCCTAATAGGGCTTTATGTCCCAGGGGAACCAGCCAGTCACCTCGTAGCAGGATAATTATAGGAGATCGTTTTCAGTATGGAGAGGCCAGAGATTTGTCCTTATAAAAATAAACCTGTTGGATATAGATTATTTTCCCCTCAATGGTTGCAACTCTTCTGCAAAAACCACCTTCTTTGACATTCTGAATGTTTTATTGTAATGATGCCCCAGGGCATTCACAGGGGAAAGATCTAGAAGTTGCTGCAAAATGTCATGTCTGTGAAGCCCGTGTGTTTTTGTACTGCTACTGCAAAAGAAAGCAAAGGTTTTTTATTCTTTTCTATCTCAAAATCTCATATAAGTACATCTGGTTGGTAGAATGATAATCACATCAAGGATCCTTGAGGAGAGTTTGAGAACTATAGTATCAGAGCTTCTATTCCTTGCAGTAGAACAGAGAGGACAGGAAGGTATAGAAATGACTACAGATTGAAATATGGGAAGGCGCTGGAAGGTTTTACCCAGATAACATGATCTAACTTTCCTTCTAGTCCTCTACCCATATATCCATTGCCTGAATCAGGTGTTTCTTTTTCATCATCTGCAGATTTAGACAAATTGTCTTAGTTGGTTAATGCAACAGAAGAACTATACTCAAGTTTTAAAATAGGTGGGATATCTTTCTTAGGAATCAAGGCTTTCATAAGAGATATAATCACTTCACATACTGAAAATGTCTTGAGTAGATGTAGGTACTGAGAACACAGAGTTTAATGACCTAGGCTTCTGGACACAGGATCCAACAGATAAATTTGGATATGGTTTTAAAAAATATTATAAAAAGTTTGGTCAACCATGTGCAGAAATTTCAGAGAAGGGTATCTGATACAGATTGTGAGTGAAAAAAAAAGATTTAAAGACAATATATTGGTTTAACTGAATCGAATGGTGAGAGTAAATTAGGCAGTCAAAGACAATGGGAAAGACAAATAAGAAAGCAGAGTAGACATTGATTACAACTGTGAAAGCATATACTCCTGTCAGGGAGCAACAAGAAATTCCTTAATAAGTAGGGTGTTGGGGGGAGGTGGGAGACATTCCAATCTCTAGGAGAAACTCAAAACTGTCTTTCCTCCTGAAGAAGTGAAGCTTTGTTATACAGTAGAAGTAAAGGCATTTTTTAACAATAAAACTAGACCACCCAACTTGGGTAGATTTGCGTGGAAGAGGAAGTTTTGCCAATAAGGATAAAAGGGTTACACATAGAACTGAAAGGGCCGTGTGGTCTTTTGACTCACATCGTTTGCCCTTAGATACCCTTGTTCCATCTTACCCAGCTGCCATGTTGATGCAGTCCTGACTAACCTAGAAGAGACATTCAACCTTGGATAGTCAAAGAATAACCACGCACACCTCATGTTGAAAATGGGGCAGGAATAGGCACCAAAACTTCTCTGTCATGGGCTTGTTTTTATGGGAGACATCTCAGCTTCTGGAGGTCCAGTCTAACTCAATAGAATCAGAAACTAAGAAGAGTTTTGTGGGTCATCTCCTAGAAATAAATGAGAGTGTGCATTTTCCAGTGATGTTGTCCATGATACACAGAATAATCACGAGATTAGCAGAAGTAGCCACAGAGGAGGTGGCTAGTCAAAGAGTTGCAGGAATTGGATCCTTATGTTGGCTGTTTACACTCCAAAACAGGTAATGCTCATAAGAGTCAAAGGGGCTATGAAAGGGATCTGTTTTGTAATATTAATTTGACTAATAAAGGAAGTAATACTGAATAAGATAAAAAAGAATTCAAACCCAAAAAATGAGGGTTCCAAAGTAGAATATGTGGTAATCGAAAAGCCTTACTTAACAGTTCCTCTTGACTCTTGTAGTAAATTATTTCCAAAATTTGGGGGGAAGGTTTTACAATTTAGGAAGAATTATCGGTCAGGCTTTATATAAATCATATAGGTATGAGGTATGCATCTGTGTGCCAATGTGTATTGTCTTGACGTTATTCCCCCCATAGAAATTAGATGCATAGCTTAGAATTTAAATTTATACTACTGTTTCTTATACACAGATACTATGAAATATTTTGCCCTGGGAACTGCTGAAAGGATCGTATCCGTCTCTATCTAATTTTGAGCTTTATCATCAACAGACGCTTAGTAGAGGTTTCCTTAGTAAGAGATGGTTTTATATTACACGCTGTAAAATCACAGTTCAAAATTACCTGAGTAAATTTATTTTCTTTAACAAGTGCTTTATAAATATTCATTTAAAAAGTCATGTTTATAAATTGAAATGGTCTTTTGTAAATGTCCAATTACAATCATTTGACAAGTATAAATACACTTTGTGGCAAACAATACCTTGATTTATGCAGATCCCATTAGATATGACTGTGAACTATAATTATCCTAGTGGACTATAATTTTGCCTGCCCAGCCATTCATAGAGTTTAATACACTCAACTGAGACTGAATTTTTGAAGCTGTTTCTAACAGTGGCAATGATGTATGTGTCACCACCCTTTCTAATTCTCTTTTTGCTTGAATAAATAATCTCAGCTAGGACCTCATTCATGTTATTTTGCTAAACTCAATAGGTCCAAAACAGAATAAGAATGATATTAATAGCAAGTCATTTTTACTCAGTCTAAAAGAACTTGTTTGCAACCTTTGTAGGTATCTTTTCTTTTTAGTGTATTTGGTCATTATAGGTTAAACACATTGGTGATTCAATTATTGCCTTGATGAAGTAAATTGCCTCCTGTAAAGAATGTTATATATGGGCAAGAAATTACAGCTAAAATATGTGTGTTGGGTTTGAACAAAAAAATTGCATGTTTACTTCCCTATTTTAAATGCATGACCTACCATTTCTCTTAACGTGGTAGATAAAATCAGTTTTTAGAATTTAATATGCCTTTCATAATAGCAAATAACAACACATAACCCAACTTAATCACAAGAGAGCATATACAGGGAATCCCTTTAGCAAGATGTTTGCATAACACCAAAACAACCAGGCACTTCAGACCACTCACCTCTTTTGGCACCATGCAAAAATACATGGATGTGAACATAACGTTAAATAGCACTGCACTGATCCTGAACAGGCTCCATGTTTTAAAGTTTTTCAGTTGACTTTCACCCAACAGTTCTGGAATGTATCCCTATTTTTCTAGTTTTAGATGGCATTCTATGGGGAACAGAGTTTATTGTCACAGAGTGATTCCTTCGTTTCTTCTCAACTCAGCATTAAGTTGCAACTTATAGGAATTATTCTCTCCAAAATTTTGATAGAATTAGATTGCCTTTATTAGTTAATTTCTTACCACAAAAATAAGGTAAACTATGCAATCCCAATCAAAATCCCAGAAAGTTACTTTATGGATATTAAAAAACTGATTCTAAAGTTTATATGGAGAGGCAAAAGACCCCAAATAGCCCAAACAATATTGAAGGAGAAGAACAAAGTTCAAGAGCTGACACTATCTGACTTCAAGATTTACTAAATTGCTAAAGTAATCAAGAAAGTGTGGAACTGGCAAAAGAATAAACAGGTCAGTGGAACAGAATACAGCCCAGAAATAGACCTCCATAAATATAGTCAACTGATCTTTGACAAAACAGCAGAGACCTCCATAAGTATAATCAACTGATCTTTCACAAAGGAGCAAAGGTAATACGATGGGGCAAAGACAGTCTCTTCAACAAATGGTGCTGGAACAAGTAAACATCTACACACAAAAAAAAGAATCTAGGCAGACACCGTACACTCTTCATGAAAACTAACTCAAAATAGATCATAGACTTAAATGCAAAAGACAAAACTATAAAACTCCTGGAAGAGAGGAGGAAGTCGAGACGAGCTCGGGTATGGCGATGACTCTTCAGATACAACACACCAAAGACAAAACCCAGGATAGAAATCATTGATAAATGAGACTTTTTTAAAATCAAAAATCTCTGCTCTGTGAAAGACAATGTCAAGAGAATGAGATGACAAGCCAAATACTAAGAGAAAATATTTGCAAGAGACACATCTGATAAAGGACCGTTATCCAAAATACACAAAGAACTCTTAAAACTCAACAATAAGAAAACAACCTGATTAAAAAATGGGCCAAAGACCTTAAAGAATACCTCACCAAAGAAGATTTATGGATGACAAGCATATGAAAAGATGTCCCACATCACATGGTATCAGGGAAATGCAAATTAAACAATGAAATGCCACTACATATCTATTAAAATGGCCAAATCCAGAAACTTGACAACACTAAATACTGGCGAAGATGAGCAGCAACAGGAGCTCTCATTTATTTTTAGGAATGAGAATGGGTGGGAATGCAAAATGGTACAGCTACTTTGGAAGACAGTTTGATGATTTCTTACAAAATTAAGTGTACTCTGGCTATACAATCCAACGATCATTCCTTTTGGTATTTACTCAAAGGAGTTGAAAACTTGTGTCCACAAAAAAACCTGCCCATAGATGTTTAAGGCCACTTTATTCATAATTGCCAAAACTTGGAAGCAATAAAGATGTCCTTCAATAGGTGAATGGATAAACTGTGGTACATCTAGACAATGAATATTATTCAGAGCTAAAAAGAAATGAGTTATCAAGCCACAAAAAGCCATGGGGAAAACTTAAATGCGTGTTACTAAGTGAAAGAAACCAATCTGAAAAAGCTACATACTGTGATTTCAACTATATGACACTCTGGAAAAGGCAAAATTATGGAGACGATAAAATGGTCAGTGGTTACAGGGGTAGTGGTGGTGGTGACCAGAAATGAATTGGTGGAGCATGGAGGATTTTTAGGGCAGTGAAAAGATTCTGTATTTTCTGATATGATAACAAAGGATATATGTCATTATGCATTTCCCCAACCCATAAAATGTATGGCATCAAGAATGAACCCTAAGATGAACTGTGGACTTCAGGTAATTATGATGTGTCAATGTCGGTTCATCCTTGATAAAAAATGTACCATTCTGGTGAGTGAAATTGATAATGGCGGAGGCTGTGCATGTGTGGGGGCAGAGGTTATACGGGAAATATCTGTACCTTCCTCTTAATTTTGTTGTAAACCTAAAACTGCTCTAAAATCATAAAGTTTTTTTTAAAGGTAAGCTCACAGAAAATTGGGAATTAGAGAAGTGAATGCAGCAATTTCAAAATCACTTTGTAAAGAATAAATGCTTGTTTACAATGCAAATATTTTTTCTTAGCCACTTCCATTTATTAAAGCTACTGTGCCCGAATGTGATTGAAAACTATCATCAGTATTTTTCTCTGAATTGCTTTCTATAAAACATAACCTCAAGTGTTTCGTGACACTTGCTTCTAAGATCTGCCTCCCTTGTGACTGTTGGAGACACTATTATTACCAGGAAATGCTACGATGAGATTGACCCCTGTGCCTTGGGCTTAAGAGTTCTGGGACCCAGCCTGTCAGAATGGACTATTGACTGGTCTTGAATGCAGTGTTGTGTTCTATACCAACACAGGGAAAATATTTCTCTTGTATTTTGTAGTTACACTATGTTATATGAGTTTCAAAACAATAATAACTTGTCTGTATATCATTGAAACTTAACAAAAACACATTTTCCAGTTTTTATTTATAACCTTGTCTCAATCTTCAAGTCAGTCATGAGCCCATAGGAGACTGGGAAAGGTGTCTATTCAAGGTGGAGAACAAACGCGAATTTTAATCAGCAGCTGGCATGTGTAAAACCCAGAGAATTTGAATCTACAATCCTGTGATTCCAGGCGAGTGTGCAAGCCCAGCTCTCTCCGAGAGTTTTCCCCCCAAGACTTTGCTTCTTTCTAAGGAGCCTCCAATCTCTTTTGTTTTTTGTTCTGTCCAGTCATGGCAGCTCACTTCCAGAAGTCCAGAAATGTTTGCAACCCAGCAAAGAGCTCAGTTTAGGCTTGATGGACTTCTGTTATACAATGAAACTGTAAAACAGTGTTTCTTAATTCTATGTATAGTGTTATATATACTGATACATGTTTACTCATTTATTTTCTCTCTCGTTTCTAAATTTTCCTTCTATGTTTTGTTCTATATGTTTTTCTTGCTATTGTTTGTACTAAATAATTATTTTTGTGTATATAGTGACACTTTTCTTTTTCAATTTCACTCACTTGGAGTTAAGATTAAGGATAAATGTCAACCTATTTGATGTTTTCTTTCTCACAGTAATTGCAATATCATGAAAATGGCTAAACTCTTAAATTACTATAGTCTATGTCCATTAAACTTCTAGTCAGTTTTGAAGAAGATGTATTATATTACTTCAGAGGATACTTGAGATGAAATGCCTTCCATGCTAAGAAATTATGGTTTCTATATACTTTCCTTCTATATATAACACTACCTTTGGTTTACTATTTTTGTATTCACCTTTGGAAAGCACAAAGTCCCAAGTGGTATTAAAAATTAACTCCTTTGTTAAGAAAAAAATGCTTTTTTGAGATAAAAAAGACAGTAGCATAGGCTCATTCATGCTCCATCTGTTGTTCCACTCTCTTCAATGGCAACTTGAAGGCACATTAAACGTATTGAATGCTAAAAAATGCCTGCACGACGGACCTGTTCTGAGAGATGAAATCAAAAGAGTTCCATAGCAGAAAGGAATATTCTGTTTCTCAGTAGGCTGATTAATTGTATGTGCACTCATTTTGACTGATTTTTAAGACCGATGGAAAGAAAGTAACTTCTGTGCAGAAACAATTACAGCAGGAACTGCTCTCCTTTACTGAATGAACAATGCTATTTATAAAGGAAGAAAATTACAAAGGTTTGTTTCCTGCTGCTAATTTTGCTAGGGGAGTGAATTAGTATGATACTGCTGGGAGCTGCAGGAGACCTTTATGATACAGGAGCAGGAAGGAGCCGACCTGATGAGTGGTGTTAATCACCAAAAGCTCCAGTTAGTGAACTTGTCAACAAGGGGCCAGAGAGGAGTTACCCCGCCCCCACCCTCCAAAGTCAGTGTGAAGGTAATGTTAAGTAAAAGTGAAAGTGATCCAAACCATTGATTAATTTTTACTTGAATTAATTAGAGGGAAGAAACAAAATTCTTGATGAGAACAAAGTGGTTATATCGAAGGAAAATCAACAACAAAATTACTCCATCTCTATTTTCTCCTTTCCAGCTTTGTATCTAATTTATATTAGTGTGCCAGGGCTGCTTTAACAAAGTACCACAAACAGAGTGGCTTCAACAAACAGAAATTTATTGTCTCACAGTTCTGGAGTTTACAAGTCCAAAATTAAGGTGATGGCAATGGATCTTTCTCAAGACTGGGAAAAGAATTGTTCCATGCCTGTCCCTGGCTTCTGTTGGTTTGCTGCAATCTTTGACTTGTAGAAACATTCCCTCATCTCTGCCTTCATAGTCACATGGCTTTCTTCCTGTGTGTGGGTGTGTGTCTGTGTGTGTGTCTAGTTCCAGATTGTCCTATTTCAAAGGACAACAGTCATATTGGATGAGGCCCCACCCCAATGACCTCATTTTAACTTGATTATCTCCACAAAGAGCCTGTCACCAAATAAAATCACATTCTGAGGTGCTGAGGGTTAGGATTCCAACATATCAGTGGGCAGGAGGACACTCAATTCAACCCATAACACGATTAAAAAATAATTAGTGAATAAGTTGGACTTTCAATCTATAGCTAAAATAATTTACAGTTTGCTTGAGGGATGAAACATACGCTTATCAAAATGTTTGCAAGGGAAGAGCATGGAAATATGTTCATATAAAAGCTCTGTGAATATCTGCAAATTAAAACGTTTTTCATTGTATTATCTGTAGAGAGTCATTGAATGTTAGCTCTGGAACTCCATTATTTTTGGTTTGTTTGTTTTTTTGTGAGGAAGACTGTCACTGAGCTAACATCTGTGCCAATCTTCCTCTATTTTGTGTGGGATGCCACCATAGTGTGGCTTGACGAGTGGTGCTAGGTCCCAAACCCGAATCCGAACTTGCGAACCCCAGCCCGCCAAAGCATAGTGCACAAACTTAATTAACCAGTATACCACCGGGCTGGCCCTGGAACTCCATGTTTACATGAAGAAATCAAGGTTGCCTTGATGTTGAAAATCCTGAAGAAATTACAAGCTATTCAGAGGCAGGCCACTTCTGTTCAGTGTGAATCCTAACAGAGCATCCTAAACAAAAGGCAGACACAGTTTGCTCTTTCTGGGGAGATCTTGTACTCAACATGTCTTTCACCTTCTGGTGCCACAAAACATGCAACTATTTTTTATTTTGCTATATGAATAAATTTTCACAACTAGGCTCTGGAATGAAGAGTAAATTTAAAGATATACATGATACCTCTGTGGGCAAATAAAATTTTTGTCAGAAGGAAGAACCCTGTCAAAGAGAATTAACATTGTATGTGTCAGTGCTGAACATAAGAGAATCATATTTTAAATTTCACGAGCCATGTGACATCTCTAGTGTTATAAGGTCGCTTCAGGAATAATTGTATTACAAGGGTGACTTTTCACTTTATAGGTGGTAAATGACGATGTGAACAGGATGATGCTTTCAATCATCAGTGACTGTAGTGGACATATCTTGCAAACACATTTGGTTTCCACACCATCCATGTATGCTAGGATTGACAATTATCCTACTGGAAAACAATTACCAAGACAGCTTAAATAACAGGGATTTAGTTTTTTTGTTTGTTTTTATCTTTTTAGGCCATGCAGCTGTGGAAAGCCTAGTCCTTTCTTCATAGTTTTCCTTCAATCTGGTTTAAAATATGGGATTCTTGCCTTCCCAAGGCTATCTCCAAAGCTTAGGTACTGACAAGCAAGTCTGACCATGGACCTACTCCCATATTCAGCTAATTATGTCTGACAAGAAAATCTTGATTCAATCAGAACATTTAGCAACTCATTTCTTCTCTAGAACTTTTAAGCTTTTCTAGAATATTGCATAACCAGCTGCTTGTCATTTGCCTGTGTCTAGTCAAATGAGGGATTTTAATGCATTATATTATGATGAAAGCAGGCTGCATTTGCCAACATGAAATAGCAAGGATGATACTACCACTTACATGAGAGTTTTATAAGTTTGATAAATATTCCTATCATGCCTTTTTTTTTAACTTAGTCTTTGGAAATGGGTTGGCCGACATTAATGTCATTTATAGCAATGGAAGTTCATGTTGATGAAATAATTATTAAGAAAAATATCTTTTTGAATGCTAAAAGAGTCTTAATTCTTAGAACTTCACTTACCATTTTTCTTTATGGTTAAACTCACTGCGTTTGCCCAGGGCAAACTATGCCGCCCATTTTATTTGTCCTTATTCTGACAGCAGCAAGAAAAGTGATGGCTGTGTTCCACTATTTACTTTTTGACCTGTCACCACACCCCCTGGAGCCACCTCAAGTGATTGATACAAATTAAGTAACGACCAATGAGCAGTCATAGATGGTTCTAATTTCCAGTCCCATGCAAATAGAAAAATGTATTTTGTTCATCCTACTGGTTGGTTGTAGAGCACAAGCTGGCTCAAAATGCAGCACTTAGTTGAGAGTTTTTTGAATCATTTTCTGATTGTGGATCATTCAAGAAAAGAAGAGATAAGGGTATCTTATTCTGTAGCATACTAGCCATCTCTATCTTTCCCTTATGGGAGAAAATAGATTACAAATTTTCCTGCATCATTGTAAGCAGCGCTGTGAAACTTTCTTGGAAGGGTGATTTAAAAACATGGAAATCATCACTGAAAGGACAGCCAATTTGCATGAGCTAGTGAATCCATCCCCTCCTCTCTGGACAGCAGGATGCAAGAAATAAGACCCTTCTGATTTCTTCTGTAGAACCCTATCTTGAATCACAAAAATATATACAGCTTCATGTGTAATCCAAATGGCTTTTTAATAGGCTGCCCAGTGTTTCTCTGGAACACACAAAGAAAGGCCTTTTTGGGACAAGTGGGTTTTCACAGCTGTGAGAAGTGAGATCTGTGAGTTTGGAGAGTAGCTTATCCACAGTTAAGAAAAATACGATATTGTATGCATGCTGTTTTTCTCTTTAGTGCCATATTCTTAAGCCTCAGGGCCTGGAAAATGTCCACAAGCTCACCAATGTTGTTTCGGTCAGGGGCATACTCTTGGTCTCTGTCGAAATAGAAAAATTTTCTGAAAGCTTTCTCACATTTGAACTTGTCTAGATTTCACAAGAGCTGGTATATGAGGTTCTAAGGAAACTACAAGGCAGGTATGTCATGACAGAGAATTTAAAAGATGAAAATCAAAGAGACACTCTAAGTTAAAGATCCATGTGGAGAGCTCAGATGAATACAGCTCAGGAGACAAAAATAACAAGCAAAAAAACCAGGAACCAACAGGGTAGGGCAAAGAGCTGAGAAAGGAGTTATGTGGATGTATGAAAAACATAAAAAAAGCGTACAAACAAAGACTCATGATTCAAATGCCAGTCAATGTCCTTGTTGATTTATGATGGATTCATGATGGCAAAACACTTAGGACTGTCCTGAATCCATCATATACTATCCAGTGGCCAAGCAAGAAAGTACTACCATAATGGGTGGTCACAATAATACTGGAGGTTTCTTCCAGCCAGGTAGGATGTGGAACATAAGATATTTTAAAGCATTCTGGCCAAATATTATATAGAAAATCATATAAGATGGATTTTTATAATTCTTTCCTTATAAACCAGATTTGAGTTAAGTATTTTTTTGTGTGTCAGAAATAATAAATGAGTGATTTTCCAATGCATAAAGTCATGAAGTACATAATACCATTTTGTCCTTATCGAGGATGCCAAGATAATTATTGTACCAGGTGTTGCCTGCTAGATTCTCCCATTAGAAACAAAAAAATTTTCCTTTGGTATTATGTAAATAATATGTGGGGTGATGCTTAAAACCTGTGTAAATGATTTTTAACATTCGCTGATAATTTTTGCTTGAATAAGAAATTATTATGATAATTACATATGCCGATTTTCTATTTTCCTTCTACATTAGCTGATATTCTTCTGTTAAAAAAGAGCTTTCCTCCTCCTCCAATTTTTTTTTCTTTTTGAGTAGCACAATGGACTCATCCATAATATGTTTTAATTCAGTGTATTATAATTGGTTATTCTCATTATTCTTTATGATGTTTATTTGTCTCTAATTTGGCTCCTGGGCTTTCTGGCTGGATCTTGGGTACTTTGATGTGTTTCCATTAGTTTGGAGCACGTCCTTGCTTCCTGGATCTCTTAACTATTTGGAGTTATTCTCTTATGTACAGTAAGATATGAATCTAACATCTCTTTTTTCCAAATAATTACTTAGTTATCACAACACCATCTACTAAAAATTAAAATCATCAATGAGAACAGTTTAAAACGAGAGAGATTAACACTCCTTTGTGATGCTATATGTACACATGCAATGAAGTTTCTTAAATGAACTTTTTTCTTTTATTCATAAGAAGTCAACCTCTTTGGGCTTGTCTTATAATTGGTCAAGTTCATTCCATAATTTTCTTTATACGTAAAGGGAGCAAACGTATATTTTGAAGACTTCGTATCCAATAATCAATTCTCTTTCTCTCTCTCCCTATTTCTACCTCACTCTCTTAATCTCATTTCAGCCTTGATATTAATCTCTTACAACAAATGATTGCAAAGAACAACATAAAAATAAAAAAGGGAAGACATCTATTTTTCAGTCTTATATCTACCTATTTAGGTGTAAGAATTCTGAAAGAACAGTAAAACAACTATCACCCAGTTTAAAAAATTAGCTCATTTGCTTCAACTTCATGCTCCGTGGTTTTTTGTTTGCCCTATATAATCTCAAATATGTTTAAAAATGTTCACTTTAATATTGTCAAAATTATGCATTTTATGCTCACTAATTTTACTAGCATGATAGGCTAACGGGTTGTTTTAGGAATTACATTTCCCATGCAGAAAGCAATAAAGAAATACAATAGAATGGCAATTTTTACTTTAGTGGCTTGCCATCACTAAGCTTCAAACTAGCAACTAATTTGTAGAGTTGTAGAGTAAATTAGCCAAAACCATTTTATTTGATTCTAATTATAATGTGTCATTTGTAAACAAAGATGATAGTACTGAAACAATACCCATAAGTAATGCACTTTCCATGGTTTTCCAGCATAATGATGGATTTTCATGGATTCATTCTCATTTTCTTAACCTGTCTCTTTGGTGATCACTGTTGCTTAAGAAAAAATCTTCCTGAAAACCAGATATTTGACTTGATTCAGTCTGTGTCTCAACTAGCTGCATTAAATACATATTGACATACTATTGGCTCCAAGAATAATTGATTGTGGAAAATTAAAAAAATAATGAACTTATTAAAATTTGAAAGACAGTAGAATGTTAACTGTAGTGCAATTATGGGAATTCACTATAAAACCTGAATTTAAAAACCTACAAGATAATTAACTGGTAAATGTTAGGACTGTGCCAGTCCCCAGTTATAAAATGTTGATTTGAGGCCACCAATCTTACATTTAAGTTGGATGTCCTATTGTATGCCCTCCTTACTAAGTTACAGGAAAGATTTAATTGCCCAACAGACATAAATAAACAGACAAATAAAATTTAAAACGTCTTACCTGAAAATTTAAGAAAAATTAAACAGTACCTTATATTTTTTATCAGTAGAAACCTCATTTGGTTTCTGTACTGATTCTGTAGCCCATTATATTTTTGGAATTAATATGGATGAACTGATAATCCTAAAGATTAGATAGTTTGATAGTTTTGTCAACTACTTATTCACTCTAAGAAATGTTTCAACATTGTAAAAATTTCAATGCTTTTCCTGTACGGACTATAATGTTTCAGCAGTTTACTCACAAAGTAAAATCTCAGAGACCACACTGGAAATTTTCTGGGAAGGACAATGATGCTAAAGTGTCCTTACTCAGGGAACCTGCCCATCTCTAATGCAAGAAAGAAAATGGTGATAACCATGGGTGCTCAGCTTCCGAGCCTCCCAGCTGTTCAGTTTCCTTCTGGGTTCTATTTTCTATCGGCTCTCTTATGTCATGTTGCCATCCAGCTCCTCAGAAAACAGTGAGAGCTCTTTACAATCAGAGAAGTTAACACTAAATAGGTCAATCTGAGGTGCTTGATCCTAAAAGGCAGCAATGCATTCAGACATTTGTCAGAACAACTGGTACCATGGATGTTTTCTAATCTGAAGGGATCACTCAGGAGGGACTTGCAGAAGGTATTAAAGGATGAAGAGAACTCCAGTTTAGTCAGCCATTTTATCAGTCTCAGCCCTTAGGAGTCAACGGAGTGAATGATGTCACAGTAAGATCAACCACAGCTGGGGGTGAACACCATCTTCCCCGGCAATCTTGAGAACAGAAACTCATAGCTGGTTTTATTCAACACCTAATTCTGGAACATTATCGGCATCTTTTAAAAAGGACTGCACAATGTCTTTTAATTTCCTCCATTATATTTTCTTTCATATTTTGATAAGATAATGATCCTTTCTTAATTTGTAAGCTTTTATTTGGATATCAACTGTACAAAGCTTGTAATTCATCCAAATAGAGAACTTCATTGTTCATTTAAATAACATTAATGTGTCCATGGGTTTCTTTCTTTCTTTCTTTCTTTCTTTCTTTCCATCCTTCTCTCCTTCTATTCTCTCTCATGTTTTGGTTCTGAGAAGAAATAGCAGCACTGTGTAATAAAGAACCTGTGATCCATCCAACTATAAGTATTAAAAAGGAGTAAATTCATTAACAGTGAACATTTATTATAAGATTTATGATAAACTTAAATGAAATTTATTTTACTTGTGGGAAATGGAAAAATAAAAGGAAAAGAATATTTAGCCTATGGAATCTCTAAATCAGAACTCATGCTAGGTAATTTACAGCAATTATATATCATATAGTCCACTCAGAAAAAAATAACTAAGATGCAAATGTTATTTAACGCAAAGATTTATTATCCTCATCTAAGTACTGAAGATCTCAATTAAGACCATATATCTAATACATTTTTGATAAGGAGAAAGAATTCATTAGATGATTATAATAACAAATTGAATGGAATCTTAACTAGATAAAGTGCTTTCAGACATTACAAGATGATTTTAGCTTCTTAAAAGAGTGCATAAGTTTGGGAGAAAATTACTGTAGGCTACCTTGTTGCCTCTTTGGTTCCTGTCTAGAATTGAGTGATGGGCAATCACAGTTTTCTTAATTCTTTGTAGGCTTCTCAGTTTGAGAGGGAATTAGTTTTAAGTGGGTTTCACCACAGAAGCACAAAACAATTCAGAAAAATTGCTTTATCAAAATTGCTTTTAAACTTTTCTTTATTGTAAGAACAGGGTTTCACTATCTTATGAGAACTGATAAAGTAGCAGTGTTGGAAAGTGGGAGATCATGCCTATATTCAAGTGTCCTTTTAAGACATTACTTGCATTAAGTGCTATTCTCTATGATGAATTCAAATGAAGAGACAATGACTGTGTCAGGTGAAAGATTTGCAGATTCCCAGGAGAATAATGGGGGGGGGGGGGGGCTAAGGGTTGCACCAGCTGTTATGAATACAAAATTAACCCCACTACTAGAGCCTGTGCTGCTCTTCAAATTTACTGTGCTTTAGTCCCATAAAGTCCAAATTTATTGGAAATAGAAACAAGAATTTCACAAGTATGCTATTGGCTACAAAATTGTGACTATTATTGTGCTGTTGAGCAACCATAGAGATTTATAAAATCTACTATAATTGCATGGTTGCTCTTTTGAATATTTTGGTTATTGTGAAATAATGAACACACCATTTGAATTTTTTTTAAAGTAACAATTGTCGATATTTCTTTTGCCATTCAGTTCTAATTTTATAGTAGTTCTACCCGTTCTCTCATGTTTAACATATATTTTAAATAGCCCTGTCAATATATATATATTGGGATATATCCCATGGCCATTATTAAAATATTTAATGCTTTGTTGCTTATACATAGTGAGAAACAAGTCTCATCACAAAGGAAAATTCAAGGGAAAAGTGGAATAATATAAAATTATGATAAAGTTCCTAAACAAAGTGGCTTTGTTACACTGCAAAATTCAAACAATTCTTAAAAGTATCTATTCTCATAGGCATATTAGATTTATTAATCAGAGCTTAAGTTTATTGGAGGAATTGAAAAAGGACACCAAGAACTGTTGTGTATCAAGACAGCTAGTAATTCTGTTAATACACATAACGAAAAAGAAAATTAAGTCAAATTAAATTTCAAAGATAAACATCTGTATAAATCTAAGATGTATATATCCATGAAAGTTAGTAATATTTATCTGTAGGTGGTGGGATTTATAATAGGGTTTTTGCTTTTTATTATTTTGGCTTATTTATATTATCTAATTTTTACTATTAATATAAACTTCTGAATTACAACATGAAAATCCCAAATTTTCATCAAACATTGCAAACCCTGATGATTTTCTGTACAATGAATGAATTCCACTATTTATTAATTGATGTTTGATTCTTGTTTAATCTGAACTCTTTAGGCATCATTTATAATCCACATATTTTTAAAGAAGAGTTTAGGTGGTTCATGACAAATACAAACACATACACACATCACAACTTATATCAATTTTTTGAGGGAATGTATAGTACAACTTATGCATCTTTAGAGTTTGGCTAAAATAATGACAAGTGGTTAGAAACTACACAAGGAGACAGTAATATGTTTTCTTTATATTTGAATCTGAGTTTTCTCAGACACATTATTTAAGATGAGGTACGATACGAATTCCTTAGATAAAATTAATAGTTTTCTTGCACTGAATTATCTAACCCCTCACCCCCACAAAAATGTAAATTAACCTTAAGACTGATGTCCTGAGAATGCAAAAGTAAATATATCATGATTTCCATATAATTTTATGACACAAGAGTAGAGGACAGAAAATAAAACACAACACTATTATGATGGTTCTATGAGGATAAAACTAATGTAGTTAGAATATGTATATTTTCAAGGAATGAACTGATTTTGAAGGTAGAATCTAGATTACTTGGAGGAGGGAATAAAATTCGAATAAATTAAAGGATTTCGTTCATGTTAGTTCTTTCAACTGGGCTTTTGATAGCAGCCAGGAAAGAGGCACATTAAGATTGATTTCTTACACAAGGGACCAGGGTCCTAGTGTGCTATGTTGCTGAACGAGGAGCCACGGTATTGAGGATGAGAAATCAACATGATTACCTGAAATTCTCCCCTTTATAGAAGTCAACAAGAATGGGTGAGAGTGGGCTCTTCTCATTCCAGACTGATAGCTGATCTCCCACCCAATTTTGGGAGAATTAACCATTGCAGCAGAGAAGCTGTACAGCTTGGCTCTCACTTTCCCTGCTTACTTAGCAGCTCAGGCATTTGCCTATGATTGAGATTGGCCAGTCTGAGACAGAGAATCCTAAGTGTGTGATGCAGAAACAATAGAGAATTATTCAGGCATGTGATGACCATGGCAGAAAAAAAATATCTTAGATGAAGATATATTGGAGGACTATTGCCCAGTGCTGGTGGGGACAGACATGACAATGCTGGTCTCCAGCATTCAACATTAGTGGCACTTTCCTCATTCAGCCACTTCCTGTGGCATGATTCCAGCTGTGAAACTGGCTTCTGAGTCTCCTCTTGTGTATGCCTATTTTCTGAGCCTGACTCTCTATCTCACCCATCAATTCTGTAGGCCAGTTAACATTCTTTCAATAGATGCATTTTTCTTCTAAATGATTGGGAATTAGCTTTTGTTGCTTATAAGAAAGAGCTCTGACTGATAGACTTTGCTAAGAAACCACTTCATTAAATTTCAGATAGCAATAAATTTAACTTTATAGTAGTTAATATTCTTAAAACATCATTAAAGAAGACAGTTTAGGTGATACACACTTTATTTAGCACTTCGTGAAGTGGACAGTCTCCTTTTGGAGAACTGCAAAAAGGGATGGAAGGCAAGAAGCTTTTATAGGATAAAGAATAAAGAACAAGGAAGACACAAATGAAAAATATCTGATTGACAGGGACCACATAGTCAACTTTGTCTGGGGTGAAAAGACCCCGAGTTGGCTTCGCATTTGGGGATTGGCTGACTGAATATACTGCATTTCTGGTCCAGTGGAACATTTACAGGGACACAAAAGTTATCTAAATTTTGGTTTGCTGACATGGCACCCTGGACAAGAGTGGTTTCATCTTGGGCCTAGAAATTTATTTCAACAGTTCCCCCTTTTGATTATCCTCTTGAACTCTCAAGAAGTTTGATCAAAAATATCAGTCTCAGCATGACTCTCAGTTACCATTGCCTCTTCAGATCTCAGTGTAATATTCGTAAGAGACAATTTCAGGTTTGTATCCTTAGAGCTGGTTACATTCTTCTGTTCTCTTTTATCGTTCCAGTCAGAGAGAGACAATCTGTTGGCTGGTCAATGGCTGAATTTTACTGCATTTAAAACTTTTGAAAGAACACAGTGTATTAGGGAGACAATAATAATTATTAACAATAAAACAATGCCCATATTTTGGAGAGGACTCCTGAGCCAGGGTCCTCATGACCCAAATCAGCTAGAATCAAATAAGTCAAGAAATTACCCCAAAGAAGGGGACACATCTTTAAGCCAATGGGCTGTTTATATATTTCATGTAATTTTGTCTCTACTTCCCTAGAAGTGTTTATCCAGTGAGATTTTTCCAGAGAAACTGAGGCATTGGAAATCAAGGGGAAGTTTGTGATGGGCAGAAAGAACTACAGGATCTCTAGCATCATAGTAAATCCAACAGTTAGTTGGAGGTTGGATTACCCTTCTTTGCAATAGCCTGAGATATGTGAACAATACATGATCTTTTCAGGCCTGGGCAAAGAAAAAGGTAGACAAAAGAATCACAAAGATCTTTATAGTGTAAAAATTAGGAAAAGGATGGTCAGAGAAGGAAAGAAGAACATAAAGAAATGTTCTTGATCTGTTGTCTTAGGAGGAAGCAGTCTAGCCTAATGTCAGCTACTTCTCTTCCTAGAGAATTTCATTTTGAGGTTTCTCACATTTACACAGGACTAGACGTCAGGCGGAACCTTCTTCAGTTGTGAAGATGCCCCCAAAGTTTGACACCTTGTAATTTGACAACCGTGTTAGTGGTCAAGAGTACTTGGTAGGGTCCTCTCCATGAATCTCACTTTTACAAAAGCATCAGAGGGAAACAATAACTGTCTGTAAATTACAAAAGACTTAAAAATGCCCATAAAAATCTGATGAGACTTCATTACAATGGAACTGGCAAGGGAATTTGGTTATTTCTGTGACAGACAACATTTTAAGATGATAACTAGATTTGACTGATAATATTATACCAGGATATAATGGATTTTTAGGAATTTTGCACAATTTCCAGAACACTGATATTAATAACATATACCCACACAAATATAACCTAAGAAGGTTAAACATCATTTCTTATTTGACAATGCTTCCTATGTAATTTAACATATAAAATAAGCCTGATTAGTGTAACATTTTTCTCTTTATAAGGAGAGAACGAGTCTTTTGAGATGGTCCAGTGGCCTTTTGGAAAATTCCAAAGTTAGTTCGAGGTCAAAAAGATTTTATTTAAAATTTGACTTTTGGAATGTTTATAAAAAAATATCCATTTAACCAAAGTGACAATTAAAGACATAAAAGGCAAATATAGAAAGTTACATAGTTGTAAAAAATCTTAGTTGTTTTAATATTGAGAAGACTGGGTTTCCTTTCCCACAAATCTTCTATACCTGTTTATATTCATTCAGATTTTGTTCTATTTTTTCCTGTCTTTCTCTTTCTGGAACAATCAGTTGTTTTACTTTAGGAAAAAGTTGCTCTTTTTTTCCCTTACCAAAAACACATCTCCATACCTCATACCTTTTCATAACCAAAACACATCCTACTTTCCTTGCATAGAGATATTTCCCTTATTATTTCTAGTAGTTTTAGTTACAAATGTTAATTAGAATTCTTAACCCTCAGAATCCTTAATTCCTAGTGAAAACTAAGAGTGAGGAATCTGTGGACTGTCTTTTATACTAGTATTCTGTGGATTGGCAAATTTATAAATACAGTTTATAACTTCTAGAGGTATAGTCTTCCTCATAGTAAATTTTTCAATGAGGTACAAAATGTGTTTACTAACCCAAATATCTTTATTTCCTCTGTAAAAGGAAGCCAAAAGTGGATAAACCTATGTTCAGTAATTAATGTTTCAATATCTTACTTTACTTGGAAATGATCTAGATTTTTAATGAATATCCACCATTTAATTTATCTCAGTATAACTTTAAGGTTGCAAATTGCCAAAAAGATTTTGAAAACTATTTTTAAGTAGATATACCATAAAGCATTATTATTGTTGTCAAGTCCATTTGTAAACTTTTATCGTCCTTACATCTACTTAATTTACTTGTTCTTAACAATTATATTTGGATTATTCATGAAATTTTCATGAGACATTAAACAGCTAACCATCATCTTAAGTCATCTTTCTTGCTGACAAATCATGTAACAGAGATAAAATGAGCTTATTTGACTTTTAGTAAAACTAGGTAGAATAAAAGTATTATATTCAATGCTGATAATTCTAAAGACATGTTTGTTTTGGGGCTGGCCCGGTGGTGCAGCTGTTAAGTTCGCACGTTCCGCTTCTCGGCGGCCCGGGGTTCACCGGTTAGGATTCCGGGTGTGGACATGGCACCACTTGGCACGCCATGCTGTGGTAGGCATCCCACGTATAAAGTAGAGGAAGATGGGCATGATGTTAGCTCAGGGCCAGGCTTCCTCAGCAAGAGAAGAGGAGGACTGGCAATAGTTAGCTCAGGGCTAATCTTCCTCCAAAAAAAAAAAAAAAGTAAAGACATGTTTGTTTTAATTAAACCAACAAACTTAAACTAACTTTTATTGGGGGGGGGCCAACCCTGTGGCCGAGTGATTAAGTTTGCTCACTCCGCTTCGGTAGCCCAGGGTTTTACCAGTTCGAATCCTGGGCGCAGACATGGCACTGCTCATCAGGCCACACTGAGGTGGCAACCCACATAACACAACCAGAGGGACCTACAACTAAAATATACAACTATGTACTCACAGGCTTTGGGGATCAGAAGAAAGAAAGAAAGAAAAAGATTGGCAACAGATGTTAACTCACGTGTCAATCAAAAAAAAAAACCCTAATAACTTTTATTTACTGAAAATTATCCTACATCACAAGAACTTAAATAGAGCTCCTTACAAATAATACCATCTGGAGGGGGAAAAATAATACATTTATAACATACATACATCGGTGTACATAAATGTATAGACAGAAGCAAACAGAGACCTTAAAGCTTTGCCATGAGTTGAGCATGTAATGCAAAACTCACTAGTTTATACAAGAACACTTGGTTCCAAATTATGTTTCTGGCAGATGGAATAAGTTAACTTCAACTGCTTAGGTGGCTTAAACATTTTATTAGTATTTGTGGAGAAGACTTTTAAGGTTTTTTTACTCATCTAGTTTCCAAATAGCCTTTCCCTTTTCTCCTTCCAATAAGAATTACTTCTCTGAAATTTGCTTTTCACAGAGATAACCTTGAGTTCCTAGAGGAGGCCTCGTAGAACTTTTACATTTACATCTCAAAAGCACAGAGAGGGGCCAGCCCTGGTGGCCTAGTGGTTAAGTTCAGCGCACTCTACTTTGGTGGCCCTGCTCTGTTCCTGGGTGTGGGACCTACACTGCTCTGTTAATGGCCATGCTGGGCTGGCAGCCCACATACTAAAAAATACAGGAAGATTGGCATGGATGTTAGCTCAGGGCAAATCTTCTTCAGCAGAAAAAGAAAACAGGCACAGATAAAGAATGTGAGTTCCTCCAAGAAGGAATTTTGTTTCCTAAATCTCAAATTTTTGCAATACCTACAAGCCTTTTGAGATGAATAGGGGAAGTTTTGGGATTGTAAAAAGGATAGGTGGGCTTTTTCTCTTCTCATAAAGACTCAGTTTGTAAGACAAGTTACACAAATTGTCCTCAATTTGTAGGACAATTATTTTTAATTCTTCAAAGAATTGGGTTTCAACCTGAGTGATATCAAGGGACTGACCCACCCATCCGACTACATTATTTTCAATTTGCTTGTTTATATCAGGGAGAAGATCTTCAACTAAGATCGAAATAAAAAAAATTCTATATTCTAGATTTAGAGCTGTGTGGAATGTTTTTCTTTTCCTTTGGGTACATAGTTTTACTTAGCTTAGGCAAGAAGGCCTTAAAAAATAAGTTCCTATCAGTTTCTGAATATCAATTTCCAACTTGGCCAACTTCTGACCAGAGAGCTACGGGAAAAAAAGAAGAAAATTATTTCAAATATATTGTCAGATTTCAGCTGGGACAAACAGTAAATATTCCTGGCACTATTGAACAACCTGAAGGAGCCAGAGGATCCCTAAAGAGGGTGCAAAAGATATTACCCTCCTAAAATCCAGAGCCACCCCCAAAGATAGCCCGAAGAAAGAAAGACTTAGACAGTTCCCTGAGGACTGGGAACAATTGGTAGGACCCCCAGACACAAAAGTACTGTAATTCATATTTCCATCCAGTCATACTATGGGGCTTCCAACCTAATGGTTGAACTGCCTGCATATGTAAGAATTGACAACCTGTGTGTCCCAGGCAGGCAGAAAGCCAGGTCAGGTTCTTAGGACACAAAATGAGGCAAACAAGAAGGCAATAGCTATCTCTGGGAGGGAAAAGAATTGATAACCAATAAGGAATGAGGTGAAATTGTACCTTCCTCTCTAAAGTGAGTGCTACAGAGATCTGGGAGCACTGACTCAAGCAAGAATTCTCACCCTTTGCTGGTTTCTACCAGTCTTCCCAGGATCCCATCTGCAGCCTCTGGAGGTAGTGGGTTTAGAGAGTGTAGCCCCAGTATCTACTAGAATTTGGCAAGGTTTTCCATTAATTTTAATTTTAGTTTCTCCTTGGCTGTTTAGGGAAATAAGTGGTAGTATATTGGAAAATCCCTCAGAGTCTCGTCAACCCTGGGAGGGGCCCACATGGGGGCCCTCCTTTGGGAATAGATATGTGGGCATTGAAGTTGGTGTACAAAACTTTGACTATTGGTCACAGTCTTGTAGTCTCTTCAGAGTGGAAAGGCAGTTGAGATAGACGATTAGTGGACTGAGGCCTCAGGTAAGGAGGATAGAGGGCAGTAGCAGGAGTCACGTCAGTCTTATAGTTGTTGGTACCCCCTGTGTCTTGAATTTTTCATTAGCCTTTTGCAATCATTCTTTGAATGAAGCTATTTTGGAATTTTGAAGTCTTTTGGAGGTTTCTGCATGCCAATTAAAATAAGTGTCCCATTCTGTTTGTTTGGTTTGGGAATTCTTGCTTTCAAGTACACTTCTTAAAAGAATGACCTTGTCTAATTGGAATGTTCCCCGTAATGTCCATTGTAATTCTAGACTGTCTTAGTAAGATTTTGTCAATTTTGTAGACATCTAACCCTTCTGGGACCACAGTTCTTAGACATAAGATGTGCCAGAAGGTGGTGCACTCAATTCCATGAAATTTGAGAATTCCGTTTCTTTAGCTAAGCCTTGGGTCTCAGAGCCAAATTAATTCCTAAGAGGGAAGTGCCACTGGGTTGAGGATTATGTGGTGTTTTACAGTGTACCTCATTGCACAGAAATTTTCTTTCTTTCCTTTTTTTTTAAAGATTGGCACCTGGGCTAACAACTGTTGCCAATCTTTTTTTTTTTTTCTGCTTTATCTCCCCAAACCCGCCCTGTACACTGTTGTGTATCTTAGTTGCTGGTCCTTCTAGTTGTGGGATGTGGGACGCCACCTCAACGTGGCCTGATGAGCGGTGCCATGTCCGCGCCCAGGATCCGAACCCTGGGCTGCTGCAGCAGAGTGTACAAACTTAACCACTCGGCCACGGAGCCGGCCCCAGAAATTTTCTTGAGGTTGGTGGGTGATCTAGTGTTGATCTAACCTGTTCTGTAACCCAGTCATCCTAGCACAAGAGGCTTAAGAGTTAGGTGGCAAGAGTTCTAACTGCTTTTAAATGCTCAACCCATGCCCACCAGTTTTGTGATTTTGGTTTCTGAGATTCCCATTAGCAATAGATCTGTTATTCTTTTCAAGAGAAGATGTCTTTATAGCCGTGGATGCCCTACGGGCTTTTAATAATTGGACTTATGCGTACTTAGATTTTGATTTTGATGGTCCAAGCAGTCTGAATTTCTTGTCTTAATTTATTTCTCCAAGTTCCCCTGCACTTCATGCTATGGATTTACTTGAGGCTTTGTGAGTCCCATGAGGGCTGCCCCCTGATGCAAACTCCCAATATACTTATCTTGGAAGCTTTCTGGGCCCCGATAACCTTTCTGGAAACTTTTTTTCCTGGGAACTATATATACATATATATGTTGTTTTTTTTTAAAGATTTTATTTTTTCCTTTTTCTCCCCAAAGCCCCCCGGTACATAGCTGTATATTCTTCGTTGTGGGTCCTTCTAGTTGTTGTATGTGGGATGCTGCCTCAGCGTGGTTTGATGAGCAGTGCCATGTCCACACCCAGGATTCGAACCAACAAAACACTGGGCCGCCTGCAGCAGAGCGCGCAAACTTAACCACTAGACCACGGGGACAGCCCCATATATGTTTTTTTTTTAAAATAAAGTTTGTTTGGATAGGAAGGTTGCATGCAAGGGAATGCAGCTCAAATCCGAGAGTGACTTACCCAAGGCCCTCAGTAACGACGCAAGGAACAGTGAACTCAAAGAGGGCAGCAGATGCGTTGCCTGTGAATCTTCTCATCCCATAGGCCGTTAACAACCAGCTTGAGATCCTTCTTAATCGCCAAAAACTGTCAAAACATGATTAAAGAGACAATTTAGGTGACACCAAAAAAAGTTTATTTAACACTTCACGAAGTGAACAGTCTCCTTTTTGGGAACTGCAAAATGGGGAGGAAAGCAGGAAGCTTTTATAGGATAAAGAATAAAGAACAAAGAAGAGACAAATAGAAAATATCTGATTGGTGGAGGCCACATAGTCAACCTTGTTTGGGGTGAAAGTGTCCAGAGGTAGCTTAGCATTTGGGAATTGGCTGAGTGGATAGACTGTGTTTCTGGTCAAGCAAGGTATCTACAAGGACACAAAAGTTATCTAAGTTTTGGTTTGCTGATGTGGCACCCTGGGAAAGAGGGGCTCCATCTTGGGCCTAGAAATTTATTTCACCGATATTAAACAATTCTTCCCATTATAAATAATGAGATTTAAGTCCCTCTCAGGAAAATTTTTGAGAAGAATCACATTGTGTAATGTAATGGGGGCCACGGTCAGGTGTTGGGGATATCAACTATACTGCTTTCACTTTCGAAAAGACATCCAGTTTATATGAGTAAAAGGTTCAAAAATAAAAATTTTACTAAACTGAGAGAAGAAAATATCATAATATTAGCCTGAGAAGGCATTACTTCAGAGTGCAAAGAACACGAATGTTGGTTGTATTGTAAACATTTTTAATTTTTTGTTTATCGTGATATTTTGACGTGGTAAAAATCCTTTCTGGCTGTGGAGAGACTGCGGATGAGATAATTGCCTGAGCTAAGCCACTGTTAGAGATGTCAAAGGGCCCCGCCAGGAGCATGTCTTTGATGTGCAAACTAAGCAATCCAGAGCCACTCCTCCTCTTACTGGCCTGTGCATCCAGGAGGCATTATTCCTCTGCCTTGATCATTGTAGGGCCAGGCACCAGGCAACTGGGGACTACTCCTCTAGCTCAAAATCCACAAAATTATTCAAACAAGCCAGTCCTAAACTATTCCTTCTGCCCTGCCTTGCCTGTGGAAATCCCAATCAAGGCAGCGGCCTAAACCTTCCCCTTGTTTCTGTCTTCTGCCTCCTGTCCACCCTGGTGTCTTTCCTGTGTGGCACTGCACAGTGTGCCATGCCTCCTGTCTCTAGGACCTCTGACTGTCAATAAACTTTGCTGTTTCCTGAGCCTCTCCCCTGTCTCCTCTTGTGGAGGGACCTGACTGAGCACATCATAAAAGAATACAAAACATTGACGATCAGCATGTTGCAAGGATTATCTATTCACTTGATATATGAACTTGTGCAAGTTATTTAACCTCTTCTATGGGGAAGAGAGAACTTTCCAGAAGTACTGTGCAAGAAGTAATTGTATCTACTCTACTTAGAGCAGTGGTTCTCAACTGTAGCTTTACATTAGAATCACCTGAAGAGATTAAAAACAGAAACAGAAGCAAAAAAAAAAAAACCTATTCAGTTAAGTGAAAAATAGAACAATTAAGTCAAAACTACTGGTAATGAAACCTGAGCAATAGTGATTTTTTCTGTTGAAAACATCCTATGTAATGGAAATAGAGATATCCTTCTTATGAATTTCTGTCTTTTTAATTGTGTTGGTTGCCCAGTAAGTGACAGAGTTAGTGTGTTTGTTTATAGACATAAGACATCAAAGACAGAACTGATTCCATTGAGAACAACTATTCCTGATCATCTCAGCAGGACTAAGTATCTCCATTGACAGCACCAGGCTTTCTGCCTGGTGGCATTTTCTCTCTGGGTCCCAGTACAGAAAAGGCATAACCAGATCAGAGCATAGCAGTCTCACAGAGTTGAGAAAACTGCGTCATGAAAATAGACAAAAATATTTAACAAGCTGTTTAGAAATTCATTTGAGTAATATATAATTATAATAATTTATCATGAACAGAAGGTTTTTTACCCCAGAAATGCAAATTTGGTTTAGCATTTGATGGTCAAGAAATATATGCATTATTTATTACATTCATAGAACAAAGGATAAAAGGGATATGATGATATCATTAGATATAGAAATAATGTGGCAAACTCAACATCTATTCATAAGAATCGTCTGTCATACAACTAAGAAAAAAAGGGAAATTTTCCATTCTGATAACAGGCATCTTTGAAAAACCCACTTCTATCTTTATACTTAGTGACGACTGACTGACTGCTTTTCCTCTAAGATTAGGACGATAAGGATGGCCATTCTTACCACTGCTATGTAATATTTTTCTGGACTATCTAGTGTAACAAAGAGGAAAAAGAATTTCAAAGCATGCTTATTGCAAGGGATGATGCAAAAATATTTTCTTTCACAGAAAGTAAGATTTCATAGTGAATGGAATATCCAAAGAAACCTAGAAAAAATCAATTACATTTTCATACACTAAGAAACAATCAGTAAAAGAAATAAAAATGCCATAATAAAGACAAAGTACTTTGAGATAAATTCAACACAATATATGAAAAAGTGATATGCCAATAATTACAAAACATTTCTGGCAATAATTTAAGAACACCTAAAATTTGGAGATACCAATTTCATGAATTGAAATAAATCACGTTGTGAAGTTTTTTCTTCTCCCCAAATGGATCCATATATTCAGCATCATCCTAATAAAAAATTGTCAAAACCTGTTTTTGGTTTTGTTTTGGTAGAAGTTGACAAGCTGATTCTAAAACATATATGGAACTAGGAAGTCATATAGAAGCTAAAGTAAAATTGAAATGGAAAAAAGTTGGTGGAATTACCCTAATGTACTAGTTTAAGACTTATTCTCAAGGTATCAAGTGTAGTATTCACATAAGGATAGTCTTATAGATCAAATAGAACAATTCAAAGAATATAGAAATACACTATTCATCTCTACTAAAATCCTCCTGTGTCCTCTGCTCAATCCACTAAAATCTAAGCTTTCCCCCAAATCAAATTAATTGATTTTTGACAATGCTGCCATGGGCAAAGAATGATCTTTTACTAAATAGTGGTGGGATGGTGGAATGGATATCTAAAGAAATGTACCTTAACCATTTTCTCTTTCCAAACAGTTATTAAGTCAAATCAGATCATACACTAAAACATAAAAAAAAAAAAAAAAACTGTAAAAGTTCTAGGAAGAAATATAAGAAAAATTTTCTCCAATATAAGGTATGCAGGAGAGGCAAAGATTTTTCAAGAACTCGAAAGACTCAAGGCATACATATTTACATATATATATATATGTGTGTGTGTATACATATTTACATGTATATATATGTGTGTATGTGTATATACGTATTTAAATGTATATATGTGTATATACATATTTACATATATACGTGTATGTGTATATACGTGTTTACATGTAAATATATATATATACACACACACACAAATTTGGTATAAACTCACAGTATAATACTGTGAAGTAGGAAAGTAGAAAGTATGGATATATATAACAACACATGGATAAATCTGGGATTTAATCCTGTCTCCATCATTTACTAATCAGGTGGCTTAGTGCAAGTAAACTTCTCTCTCTGGACTTCATCTGTAATCCTGGATAAAAATAATCGCTATCAGATAATGTGAAGATTAATTGAATGAATGTATGTAGAAAGTCTAGAAATTTCAAATTAAAATAAATTTTAAATACCATTAATGTTACTATCATTTCAAAATTTATCCCTTGTTAATGATCATACAGGATACAGTGACTCTTATATCATCTAAATTCACATATGGCATGATAAAGCAAGAAGTAAAGGTGTTTAAATAAGATGACAATGTAAAACCATTTAATATTAATCTAAGCAATGGAGAAAAAGCTAATCTTTTAGATGTCTGAACATATATTATTACAAGTTTGCAGTATTGGGGGAGGAAGTTCTGTTCTCAATAGAAAGACTTACAAGGCTTGTGTAGGAAAACCTGGGCTCTCTTACTGAGGCAATCGGTCAAGTTTGGTGAAAATATGCCATCCATGCTGCCATTATCCCCTCTGCCATGGCAGACATATAATAGATCAGGAAACTGTCCCACTGTGTTTTAAGAGAGTCCAAGAATCTCTCTTATTTTAAAGCTCTGGCTGTCTCTTCCATTAAAGTTGACATTTCTGATAGATTGCTATAAATGGATATAGATGATCTTTATAGCTATAACCATTATAAACATTTTTGCTTCTGTAGACATAAATATGAAAACAACATCCAATGATGTTCAAATTAAAAAATGCAATTAAAACAACAGTAATAAAAATTAAAAGTCAGTGTGTGTAGGGAGGAGAGGAGATATATGAGAACTCTGTCCTCTCCAATCGATTTTGCTATGAACCTAAAACTGCTCTAAAAATAGTCTGTTGACTAAAAAAAAGTTAATACAGTCAAGTACAAATTATACATATGACCAAATATTAAACAAGATGGTTTTGTGTCAAATTAATATAAATTATAATTGAAAAGGATAATGTAGGAGACAGATGGATCACGGATAACTGAGCTCTGATAAAAAAGAATAAAATAGCAAACAGATTAAGACTGAGAAATTGAAAAAAGAAATGATCTCAAAGAGGTAGTTACTGTTGGAAGAGGGACAGTATTCTAGAGCTTTAAACCTTTTATCAGAGACTTCAAGCCTCCACCCAAGACTTAAGGTCCAAAGCAGATTTTTCTCCATTTAAAAACTATGAGCTATGAGCAAAACGTTTGGCTTTTAAAATACCTCTGTTCACATTTGTCAGCTTGAAACTTCAGACATCTAGCCAACATTTAAAGGGAGAAAGCAGGACAGACCCCTCTCAAGTGTCCCCAGGGCTCATCTTTCCATGCTCATGTATGGTCATCCCACAGTGGCAGCATATAAATATCAACTATTTCTATTACATGAATTCATGGGCTAGGCACACAGTTGAATAATCAGATTTAAGTTCCAGTTTCTAAAAACTAAGCAAACAAAGAGGTACGTTAATTTCTTCTTTGACGTGCCTTATAAAATATTGTGAACACTTATCTTAACTCAAGCGAGCGGTTGATTGATTTTTTTATCCTTAAACACAGCAAAAATCAAACTCCTCTGGTTCTCTTTAAATCTACGCTTGTAAACAAAATTGTTCCATTTATAACCCATTCTGTGTTTTTCTTACATACATGTGATTATTATGTCTAGAATAAGATAATCCATATGAAAAGCAGATTTTATTGCTTTGGGTATATTTGCCAAATGATTTTAAAAAGGAAAATATAATGGGTTAGATGGATTTATAGGGCAAATAACCTACTCTTGGCAATAGAATGCTAAGAAAAGGCTGGTTTAAAAGTTAAGATGCTCATAATGCCAGCTCAGAATTTGTAGCTAACAATTTTATAGGCCAAAGCCACTGCACAGGCATCCTTATCCTGCAGCGTGAATAGGATTACCCTTCCAAGCATTATCCTAATGTGGAATTAAACTGTCATGTTGGCTTGCTTGCTGCATGGACTTGAGCATAAGATGAATGTAACTCTGGGTAAAGTTCAATATTGCTCCATCTGTTAAGTAGCTTTTTCTTCTAGAAATACAAAAACTGTAAACACACATATGTACAGCATTCCTGTTTAAGTACACAGTCATTGTGGATGGACTTATTGAAAAAGATGACAACAGCAACACAGATCAATCTTTATTATAAACTCAAGTTTTTCTATTTCTTAAAAATTTTTCTAGTTATTAAGAGGCTGATGTCATTTGAAATATTTGTTTTTAAGTAAAATTGAGGTAAGGCCCATTATCAGAAAAGCCAAATATAAATTATATAAAGTTGAGAAATGAACATAAGAATTTGCCATTTATGTCAATCTCTAATAATAATAAAGTTATCTCCATAGCTAAACAACTTTTCTTTGGTGATTAGAAGCTCTTTGGATCCTTTAAATTATTTTGTGTTCTGTCCATGGTACATCTTTCTTGGTAGAATCACCATTTTTGCTTTTTCTTTTTTTGGTGAGGAAGATTGGCCCTGAGCTAACATCCATTGCCAATCTTCCTCTTTTTGCTGGAGGAATACTGTCCCTGAGCTAACTCTGTGCCAGTCTTCCTCTATTTTGTATGTGGGATGCCACCACAGCATGGCTTGATGAGCAGTGTGTAGGTCTGTGCCTGGGATCTGAACCCGCAAACCCCATGCTGCCAAAGCAGAGTGCACGAACCTAACCACTGTGCCATGGGCTGGCCCCAGAATCACTGTATCTTAACCATAACGATTGTGGAAAATTGCAAGGATAGACAGGAAAATATTAATTGTTGAAATAGCAGTTGCATGATAATTTACTAATCTGAATCACACTGAATATAGAAAATAACAGCTAAAAAGTACCTGGTTTCATATAAGAGACGAGACTTCAAACAAGCAACATTTTAAAGTAGTGGGATCCTAAGTTTCAAAATTGCTTCTTTGGGGAGAAATTTGCAATTAAGACTTTTCCCATAAATACTTAGCTAATGTTTTTTTAAATTGGTTTTCTTTGTTTTATTTACTTTTTAAAGGAAAATTTTCACCATCATCTCACAAAGATAATAATTTAGCCCTAATTTGATGTAAGTATTTTCCATGAATTTCCTTTAAATCGCTTCTAAGGAGGCATAAGCATAGCTCAGTAGATAGCTGGCCCTTATTTTTCAAGAAAATACTATGGTAACAAGTATTTTACATTATATTAACTCAGGAGGAAAAGCTGGCTTTCCTCTCTTTCCCTAGTTTTCTTAGTTTTCGGAGAAATATTAATAACAGGAATTTATGAAATTGCGTACTCTTAACATGTTTATATCCATATTTAGGTAAAAAGAAATAGAAGTAATTACGTACACCTGGAGAACAGATTCTAAGGAGAATCTTCTTGTGACTAAATTCTTAAATTTTCGGTCATAGGAACTGATTTATGAGTCAATGGATGGTTATGGTGTCCATAGGGATTTTTCCTTGAGTACTACAGCAAAGTGATTTTTTAGCACATAAGTTAGAGGGGCAACGATTTATATACATTTTAATGTACTTTTTCTTATTCATAGATAATACAATATACTATACACACATAAAATCTTAAAATCAATGATTGGAAGCAACAACGCTAACTGTTAAGTGGTTAACTCTGGGGAGGAATATGTGATTGAGAACAGAAGGTAAGAAAATGTGTATGATGGGGAGAAGGGAGAGTTGTGTTGTACTATGTAGCATGTGGATAGTGTGTAAAATGTTGACTTTTTTATTATCAAGGCTCTTTGAAAGTAAAAGCTAGCAGACCAACTTCATTGTATACTGTGTTTTTATTCATTATTTATTTATTTATTTACTTATTTTATTTGCCACAAGCTAGCGTCATTTTAGCTGGTAAACAGAAATATCACTTTCCTCTTGTTTTTTTCAGTACATCTTTTAACCATACTGTTTTTAATGTGCACTGGAATTTCCAGGAATTGTTTTATAATACCTGTGCTGTTATTTTGACATTCACTATTATCATAACTTGAAAATATTTTTATCCTGTGACGATATCATCTAAGAATTTATGAAATAGAACCAGCGTGAGTTCTGGAAAGGGCTGCCAGGCAACAAAAACTTTGGAATTCAATTAGATAGGTTAAATTTTTATGAAGAAGGTCAAGCTTTTAATTTAGATAGCTTTATTTTAGATAACATAAAAAACATCATTAGGGTTCGGCCCGGTGGTGCAGCAGTTAAGTGTGCACATTCTGTTTTGGTGGCTCTGGGTTCTCCTGTTCCGATCCTGGGTGCGGGACATGGCACCGCTTGGCAAGCCATGCTGTGGTAGGCGTCCCACATATAAAGTAGAGGAAGATGGGCATGGATGTTAGCTCAGGGCCAGTCTTCCTCAGCAAAAAGAGGAGGATTGGTGGCAGATGTTAGTTCAGGGCTAATCTTGCTCAAAAAAAAAAAAATCATTAGAGAAAAAGTACAAATAGGGGATATATATGCTCTGATTAGAAATGTCTATATTCTAAGGCTGCAGTTCTCCGTTGCTTTTTCTATAGGAAAAATTAATCTTGAATTATTTTAGGCTTGAAGTATGCAAATTTTCAATTCTGTCATATCCCCAGAAATGCCTCTCTTAAAATAAAGTACATCCTTTCTGTATCCCAATGTTGTCTGAATCTTTTACAATGAGAAAAGTACTATTTTATTTTGCAAATAACCATGAAGAAGGAAAGCAAAAATGATCTTTATAGAATTTTTAAAACTAAAAAGATTTTTAAAACGCCACCAGTAATACTACCCACCAGAGATAATCATTCTTAATATTTTAGCAGGTTTCTTTTTAATATGTGTATAAAATAAATAATAATTTACATATTTTATTTCATTCATTTTATATTATGTATAATATTTTGGGATGTTTCCTTCTAATATATACATATAATGTTTTACAAACTCTATGTAAATCTGCACATATTTTCTCTTATCATTGTATTGTGAGAAGTCCATGTCAATAAGCTATTTTTAAAAACACAATGCAGATAGCTATATAATAGGTAATCATTTCCCTCTTTTTAATATAAGTAACACTGTAATAGTATCATGGAGAATTCCCAGGCTTTCTCGTAATTTCCTTAGAACAGTTTCCCTGAACTGAAATTACAGGATATTAACTCTTTTAAAAATTATTTTAAGCTTTGCTATTTTTCTTGACTGAGAACAGTGTCCCAAATATGAACTGAACTGTCAAAAATCAAATGCAAAACCTCTATCACAAAATGGGAATCTACTTATAAGAGCAGATATTTTCCATTTCTCTAAGCTTTATGTCTGCCTTGGGCAGATCTCTTAGACATTAACACCCCAATAATTCTTCATAGTCCATTTGGTCAAGCGTTTTCTTTCTTCATTAGGTTATTTTCTTCTTGCTTCTGGAATGTGGCTGCTTCCTGTTTCATCTGCTCTAGAAGCCTGTCTCAACCAGGGAGGAGGAAAGAAAAGGGTGAGTGCTATGTGGTCTTTCTATTGACTTCTAACATCCTCAATTAGGGTGCTGTTGGCAGAAGAGTGTGGCTATTCTTCCTCTTGTGGAACTGGTCAGACCATTTCAGAAACTTTAACTTTTCTCCTCACCACAACTTCTCCATCCCTGCCCAAATAAAACCTCGCCACGCACTGAGACATCAAAAATCACTTCAACAGAAATCCATATGACCATTGGGGGCTGGCACTGCCTGGGAAATGGAAACAAGAGGGCAGCTTCCATTTTCTTCGTCTCATCGTGGTACTCAGAGATGCTGAACTCCTGAACTCTATGTTTGGTTTTTCTGCTTTTATGTCATTTCCTGTTTACTCTCTTCCAACATATTGGTTGATTTTTATCTTAGTTGGGCCCTTTTAATAAAAATTTGGTGAGATAAAAATGAAATTACATTGATGCTTTTCATTAGTACTTCTTTTATTAATAGAGTAAGTTTAAATATATTGTAATTTGTATTAATTCTGTAAATACTTTCTTTATATCTTTGCCTGTTTTTTGCTCGTTGGCTTTCCATATTTGATTAGCTCTCTATATAGAAGAATTATGCCCAATCAATCTGTTTTCAAAGCAGCTGACATACTGATATTGCTAAAATGTATATTGCACTGTATTACCACCCAGCTTAATGTCTTCAATCGTTTTCCCTCACATTTAAAATAAAACCCAAAAATCATGACATGAAGCTTTGACCACACCATTGCATTCATATCTTTCCCTACTTCATACTTGCCCAAACTTACCAATTCTGCTCACCACATTAGTTTTCTTTCGGTTACTACAATATACCAATGCACATACAGAATTTTTCTTACCTTGTCCCTAGTCATGGAATTTGCCTTCTTATCCTTGGGCTGTGTTATGGACTAAATATGTGTGTTCCTTCAAAATATGTTGAAGCCCTTAAGCCCCAATATGACATTTGGAGATAGAGCCTTTATGGAGGTAATTAAGGTTAAATCAGGTCATAAGAGTGGAGCCTTCATCCAATAGGATTAGAGACCTGATAAGAAGAGATCCCAGAGTGCTCTCTCTCTCTCTCTTTCTGTACAAGCACAGAAGAAAGGCCAGCTGAGGACACAGTGAGAAGGTGATTGTCTGCAAGCCAGGAAGAGATGTCACAGAAACTGAATGGGTCAGAACCTTGATCTTGGACTTCTAGCTTTCAGAACTGTTAGAAATAAACTTTAGAGGTAGCTTTGGAACTGGCTGATGGGCACAGGGCTGGAGGAGTTTTGAGAGGTGTGCTAGAAAAAGCCTAGATTGCTGTGAGGGGATTATTGGTAGACATACGGATGTTAAAGGTGATTCTAGTGAGAGTTCATAAAGAAAAGAGAAGAGCTGGAGAGAAAGTCTCCATCCTCAGAGAATGTGTAAATAATCATCGACAAAATGTTGGTGGAAATGTGGTCATTAAATGTTATTCTGTGAGGTCTCAGATGGAAGTGAGGAACAGGTTACTGGAAACTGGAAGTAAGATAATCCTTGCTATAAAGTGGCAAAGACTGTGGCTCACTTGTGTTCTAGTGTTTTGTGGAAAATAGTGTGAATGATGAAACTAGATATTTAACTGAGGAAATTTCTAAGCAAAATGTTGAAGGTGTGATCTGGGTCTCCCTCATTGCTCATGGTAAAATGCAAGAGGAGAGAGAAAATTGAAGAAGGAATTATTAAGCTAAAAGAAAAAAGAACTTAAAGGTTTGGAAAATTCTCAGTCTGTCTATATTGCAAAAAATGAGAAAATGTGTTCTGAAAAGAACACCAAGGGTGTGGCTGGCTGTCATGTGATAAACAGATTATGGGATTATGTGAGCAGAAACATTGCCAGTTTGAACAAAAAGGGACAGAGACAGGAAAATTGAGGGAAGGTTGTAGGACGTTTTAGATTCCACAGGATGGAGCCATAGAACAATTTGGCTATGAGCATGCCTTATCTGTCAAGACAATGTAAGAATGACTTCAAAGGTGATTCAGAGATCATCAGGGCAGCCACTCCCACCATGGATCCAGGGAGAAAGGCCGTTTCTACCTCAGTTTCAAAGGGTGGGGCCACCATCAAGGTTTCAACAAGCCAGACTGCCACTAACTGGAGACTTGGGCCATCTTGTGTATTAAGGGCAAAGCTGCCTGGGCATTGGGGGTGGGTCTCTGCCCAGCAGAACCTTGGTGGCAGAATTCCTGCTTGGTAAAGCTATGTGTGAGGTTGCAGTGTCAGTTGGCCCAGAAGGTGGATGTCAAGCCAAAGAAGATTATTTTCCAGCCTCAAGACCTAATAATATTTGCCTTGCTAGGTTTTAGACTCACTCAGGACCCATCACCCCTTCCTTCTTTCCTATTTCTCCCTTTCGGACTAAGAACCTCTATCCTATGCCTATCCAACAATTGCATTTTAGAAGCACATAGCTCGTCTGGTTTCACAAATTCACAGCTAGAGAGCAATTTTGCCTCAGGATAAATTGTACCTTGAGTCTCAGTAATAACTGATTTAGGCGATATTTTCATAAGACTTAGGACTTTTGGATTGATACTGGAATGAGTTAAGACTCTCAGGGCTGTGGGGATGCAATGAATGTATTTTGCATGCATGAATTTTAGGAGGTCAGGGGTGGAATGTCATGGACTGAAATTTTGTGTTTCCTCAAAATTCATATGTTGAAGCCATAGCCCCCAATGTCACTGTATTTGGAGATAGAGCCTTTACAGAAGTAAGAAATGTTCAATGAAGTGGGTCATAAGAGTGGAGCTGTGATCCAGTAGGATTTGCATTCTTCTTTCTCCATGCGAGCACAGGGGAAAGGCCATGTGAAGATAAAGCAAGAAGATGGTCATCTGCAAGCTCAGAAGAGAGCCTTCACCAGAAATTGAATAGGCCAGAACTTTGATCTTAGAATTCTAGATTTCAGGACTGCGAGAGATAAATTACTGTTGTTTAAGACATCCAGACTACGGCATTTTGTTATTGACGCCTAAGCAGATTTATACAAGCTGTGACTTGAATACCATTTCCTCATGAGGCAACCGGTGATAACCTTGAAAAGTACAACTTCTACCCTTTAACATGCACACCAATGTCACGTACTACTCTGTTTCTTTCAGAGCACTGATCACTTACTAGGATTTGGATTTTAAAAATATTTTTAGCTCTTTTAATTTTTCAGTTTTGTTTTCTCATTTGTCTTTCATCTAGACTGCCAACTAGGCTACCAACTCCACATGCAGAAATCTTTCTTATTTCACTTATGTTTCGTTCTACCCAGACTTAGGACAGTGCTGTCTACCTAGAGCTGCTCCATAAATATTTCCTAGCAATTTATGTAGCTAATATTTATTGATCTACCAAGTACTGTCAGAACACTTTACAAGCTTTCTCATATATATTTCTCCAAGAACCATGTTGTGCATGCCCTGTTTTCTAGAGACAAGGAAATTATGTATGTAGTCCAGGAATAAGAGTTAGTGTCAAAGGAGCTGTGATTCAAAAATGGAGTCTGTCTTCAAATCACTCACTCTGTGCCATGACAGTATGTTAAATTTTTTCCCAGAAATGAGTGACTTATTTGAATGAATATCATCTTATTGACTGTCATGTTAATTGAAAATATTTTTCCACATTTTCCTCACGTTTGCATTTTAATACATTTATTATGAATTCTTTTAATGAATTTTATTTTATATAAGTTGCACGTACACTGATTAAAAAATCAAATAGAACTCAAAAGGCTGGTAATGAGAAGTGTTTTTTTCCCCACTATTTCCTAATACTCCCTAATCCCATTTCTTTGTTTCTTTTCAGCTATGTCATCTTATATTTACTTATGTAGATGTAAACTTTATATCTATACTGTTATTTCTAGATATATAATTTTTTGAAAGAATTTATTGTTTTCTATTAGGATTTGTAAGATTCAGATCTCTAACGCCAAAAGCCTTTCCCATTATTTGCTCTCTACTCTATGCTTACAATAAGCTCATATCTCAATATCTGGTTAAATAAATACTCAGTATATATTACTATGCAATTACAATTACTATTCAATGCTGTCAAGTATTATACATGAGTCACCTTTAAAAAATCTTTTAACTTTTCTGTAATAAATGGTCCCCCCATTTTTGAATTTGTATTATTTTCTAATAAATATACTTTCTTCTTCCGAAACAGTCCATTAGATTCTGAAAAGTCTCTCAATGGCATTTTCTACATGCTCCAACCCATCAAAATGTCTACCGATTCATTGTTTTCCAGGTGGACCTCTATCCTGGAGCTCTCCTCCTCCTTCACCCACCTGCATTGTGCTGCCACTCTTCATGCCTGCTAGACAACACTTCTGGGGGCTTCCTTTTACTATTGTCATTTTGATAGCACTAACTCTGGATCGTCTGTTTTCTGGAAGTGAAGACTTCTTTTTTCTTGGTGTACTCTCTAGAATTTTGGGGAGCACATCATCCAGTAGTTTCCATAAAAGTCATGGGAGGCAGTATTTTGAAAAGATGCATGTCCACAAGAAAAATGATTTGTGTTACCTTAATGCAGTATCTTTATTTTGCCTTGGTGTAGAACTCAGAGGGGAGTGGTAGTGCTTTTTCTCGCTATATGAAGGGATTACTCTCTTATTTTCTAATGTCCATGTATTACTGAAAATCGAAATGCAGTTCAGCTTGATCTTATCCTTATCCACTGTATTCTGAAATTTTATAATGGACTTTCCTCATTTGAGTCTTTTTCATTTTTGCTGGATACTCGATGGGCCTATTAGTCTGGAAACTCACGTCCTTCAATTCTGAAAAAAATTATTTCATTGTCTACAATTAATGTCTTTCCCCAGTCTAACTATGTTTGGTTATCTAGTCGTGTTAAGGAGAACCAAAATACTAAATAGCAATTCTATTTGAATGGGTAGAATTTGTCCAATAGTGTGTATATTAGTTTCTCTTCCTTATTGTCACACAGCAAATTACCATGAATTTAGTGGCTTAAAAAAAAAGCATCCATTTCTAATCTGACAGTTCCGTGGGTGAGAAGTGTGGGCATGGATCAGATTAGTTTTCTGCTCAGGATTTCCCAAGGTTGAAATGAAATTGCTGGCTAGGCTACATTCTCAGTCAGCGGCTCACCCAGGGAAGAATCTATTTCAAAGCCCATCCAGGTCGTTGGCAGAATTCAATTGTAGAAATCCTCTCTGTTACAGGACTGCGGCCCATGTTTTCTTGCTGGTTGCTGGCCAAGGGTTATTTTTAGATCCTAAAGACTGCCTTCAGGTCGCAATAGCATGGCCCTCTCCACAACGCGGCAGTTTGCCACTTCAAAGCCAAAAGGAGTACTTCTGCTGCTGCTCTAAGTCTCTTTTAAGGACTCATCTGTTTAGGTCAGGCCCACCCAGGACAATCTCCCTTTTTGTTAAGTCAGAGTCAACTGGCTAAACACTTTAACTACATCTGAAAAATCGTTCCACTTTTACCGAATAAGATGAGCTTATAACTGAAGTGATTTCCCATGATATTCACAGGTCCCTCCCATGCTCAAAGGACGGGATTATAGAAGTCTGTGGGTCACTGGGAGTCATCTTAGAATTCTGCTTGCCACAATGTGAGTCACAGTATAGTGATCCAAAACTCGAGGCTAGTCCTCTGTGGAACTGTTCACTCCACTGAGAGTATTCTTTCTTTTGTGCTGATTAGTTTAAAGAAAGGAATCATTCAATACGTCTCTTAGAGGATGGGCGTTATAACTCTAACTTTAAAATTTCTGGGAGACTATCAGGAAACTCTGGCTGGATTCCTGCTGATCACCAAGTAGATTTCCATTTAATGGACCTTATTTAAATTTGGCAGTCCTTTCCACAGCTGTGCCCAAATCCACCATCCCTCCATAGAGTAAGCCGTCTGCCTTCTGCCAAAATGGTAAGGAATAAGGTTTTGGTTTTTTTTGGCTAGAAGTGAGAGAGGACGTTCTGGAATCTAAGTTCTCCTTTTATTGACTTTCACTTATTCATCCACCTCTTTTCAATTCCATCTATAGTCTGTCTTACATCATTTGTCTGTTTGCCTTACAGCTTTCAAATTATGTTACCAGCTTCCATCTGCTAGGAGGTTCTTTTTCTTTTATTCCTGTATTGGATACTTTTACTATGTAACAGCATAGTTCAAATTTCAGCATGTTAAAACAGCAAATTTTTGTCACCTCACAGTTTCTGTGGGTCAAAACTCAGACGTAGCTTCACTGGGTGATTTTGGCTCAGTATGTCTCACGAGGTTGTGGTCTGTTTGTTCCCCAGTGCTGCAGTCATCTTGACTGGGCCTGGAGAATTTGATTTTAAGATGGCTCACCTAACAGCTATTGGCTGGAAACCCCAGTATGTCAATGGCCATTCACAAGAAGCCTCAGTTCCTTGCTACATGGACCTCTCGTTAGGCTGCTTGAATGTCCCCACAACACGACAACTGGCATTTCTCAGAACAAGTGATCTTTTAATTTAATTGTAGTGTGGTTTTGAGGGTAGAAGAGATAAATATATGTATTAATATATTGAGATCTGGACCAAAAAACCTATTCCATTAAGTTGTTTCTTTTTTCTTGTTCTTGTTTCAAGTGTCATCTCTCCATCTGCCTTATGTGTCTATAAAGTTTTATAGTTTTGGAGATTCAACATTAGGGCTGAAAAATTCATCATATTGAATATCTAGCCATATCTATCTATGTGCTAGATAGTCTTGTGAATCTTTTATCTATCGTCTAAAGTTCTGCAAACAGATATTTTGGTCTAACACATTATATCACTTTTAGAGCACAGTGTTTCTTTTCCAGTAGGACAAAGCTTCTTTAAATCAAAATGCAGTCTAAGTGACCCATATTTTTCCCACACAGCCCTCAATAAACTTCCCTGAGAGCTAAATAATGGTTCTGACTGTTTCTGTGTTATTGACTATTAAGAAAGAGATATATAAATATTTTCCTAGAAATTCTCTAAAATGTGATGAATTGCATTTTTATTATGGAAAGAGTTCCAAAACAGTATTTTTTCTTCTTAGTATCCAGTGCCTCAATAACCAATAAATATCTTGTCAAAAAGCTTACAAATAGGGAGGAAGCTGGAAAATTCCATACAGTCCATTACTTAGGAAGAGGAAGGCTTCAACTTTAAATTAATATTAACTTAGTAACTACCTGTGTGAGTGCAAAATTATCTGTTTTGTAATAGTTTATTTATTCATATCAGAAAATGCAAGCACTTGACAGCAAATTATACCATTTACAAGATTTTTGATGCTCCTGGAAAAATAAGAAAGAAATGGTAATATTGAAAATATGCTGGATATACACTCTGACTTTTTAGACTTTGTAACCAAAAGTGTAAATGGTTTCCTTGCTTGAGAATTTAGAATGATGTTGCTGTTAAAAAGCTCAGCAATCTCAGCATACTCATCAGAATTAAAACAACTACCTCCAGTTGTCAGCCTAGCTCAAATTATATGTCATTTTTGCCTTCTGTGAACACTAGGTCTCTTTGTTTGGTACAATTTTCCCTTGGTGTGTGACTAAAACACTAACAATTTAGACCCGATTATGATGTGGCTAGAAAGAAGAGAAAAAGAAAGTAAAACATACTAGCATACCTTGGAGATACTGCAGGTTCGGTTCCAGACCACCACAGTAAAGTGAATATTGCAATAAAGCGAGTCACACAAATTTTTAGTTTCTTAGTGTATGTAAAAGTTATGTTTACACTGTATTGTAGTCTATTAAGTGTGCAATAGCATTGTATCTAAAAAGACAATGTACATACCTTAATTTAAAAATATTTTATTGCTAAAATAATCATAACCATCATCCAAGTCTTCAGCGAGTTGTAATCTTTTTGCTGGTGGAGGGTCTTGCGTTGATGCTGATGGCTGCTGACTGATCAGGGTGGTGATTGCTGAAGGTTGGGGTGTCTGTGGCAATTTCTGAAAATAAGACAACAATGAAGTTTGCTGTGTCAATTGACTCTTCCTTTCACGAATGATTTCTCTGTAGCATGTGATGCTGTTTGATAGCATTTTACTTACCATAGAACCTCTTTCAAAATTGGAGTCAATCTTCTCAAATTCTGCTGCTGTCTTATCAACTAAGTTTATGTGATATTCTAAATCCTTTGCTGTCATTTTAATAATCTTCACAGCCTCTTCACCAGGAGTAGACTGCATTTCAAGAAACCACATTCTTTGCTCATCCATAATAAGCAATTCCTCATCCTTTAAAATTTTATCCTGAGATTGCAACAAATCAGTCACATCTTCAGACTTCTCTTCTGATTTTCATTCTCTTGCTCTTTCCACCACGTCTGCAGCTACTTTCTCCGCTGAAATCTCGAACCCCACAAAGTCATCCATGAGGGTTGGAATCAATGTCTTCTGAATTCTTGTTAATGTTGTAATTTTGACTTCTTCCCATGAATCACAAATATTCTTCATGACATCTAGAATGGTGAATCCTTTCCAGAAGGTTTTCAATTTACTTTGCCCAGATCCATCATAGGAATCACTAGCTTTGGCAGCTATAGACTCATGAAATATGCTTCTCAAATAACAAGACTTGAAAGTCAAAATCACTCTTTGACCCCTGGGCTGCAGAATGGATGTTGTGTTAGTGGGCATGAGAACAACATTAATCTTGTTGTATATCTCCATCAGAGCTTTTGGGTGACCAGGTGCATTGTCATCGAGCAGTCATATTTTGAAACGAATGTTTTTTTTTTTTTCTGAGCAGTAAGTCTCAATAGTGGGCTTAAAATATTCAGTAAACCATGTTGTAAACAGATGTGTTGTCGTTCAGGCTCTGTTGTTCCATTTATACAGCACAGGCAGCGTATATTTAGCATAATTCTTAAGGGCCCTAGAACGTTTGAAGTAGCAGATGAGCATTGGCTTCAACTTAGTCAGCTGCATTAGCCCCAACAAGATAGTCAGTCTTTGAAGCTTTGAAGCCAGGCACTGACTTCTCTCCAGCTATGAAAGTCCTAGACGGCATCTTCTTCCAGTATAAGGATGCTTCATCTACACTGAAAAGTCTCTCGTAAAGTGTAGCCGCCTTCATTAATGATCTTAGCTAGGTCTTCCGGATAACTTGCTGCAGCTTCTGCATCAGCACTTGCTGCTTCACCTTGCACTTTTGTCTTATAGAGGTGGTTTCTTTCCTTAAACCTCATGAACCAACCTGTGCTAGCTTCAAACTTTTCTTCTGCAGCTTCCTCACCTCTCTCAGCCTTCATAGAATTGAAGAGAGTTAAGGCCTTGCTCTGGATTAGACTTCAACTTAAGGGAATGTTGTGGCTGGTTTGATCTTCCATCCAGACCTCTAAAACTTTCTCCATATCAGCAACAAGACTAGTTCGCTTTCTTATCAGTCGTGTGTTCACTGGAGTAGAACTTTCAATTTCCTTCAAGAACTTTTCCTTTGCATTCACAACTTGGCTAATTGGCCCAAGAGGCCTATCCTGGCTTTTGACAGGCCTTCCCCTCTAAGCTTAATCATTTGTAGCTTTTGATTTAAACTGAGAAACATGTGACTCGTCTTTTCACGTGAACACGTGGAGACCATTGTAAGGTTGTTAATAGGCCTAATTTCAATATTAATATGTCACAGGGAATAGGGAGGCCTAAGGAGAGAGAGAGAGAGAGGGGAATGGCCAGTTGGTGGAGATGTCAGAACACACACAACATTTACCAATTAAGTTCACTGTTTTATATGGGTGCAGTTCATGGCACCCCCCAAAAATTACAATAGTAACATCAGAAGTCAGTGATCATGGATCACTGTAAGAAATATAATAATAATGAAAAAGTTTGAAATATTGTGATAATTACCAAAACATGACACAAGAATGAACTGAGCAAATGCTGTTTGAAAATAGTGCCAATAGACTTGCTTGACGCAGGGTTAACCCAAACCTTCAGTTGGTAAAAAAAACTCAGTATCTGCGAAGCAGCACACTAAAGAGAGGCACAAGCAAACAGGTGCGCCTGCCCTTAGTCTTGTCTTATAACTAGCTCAGGTGGTATTTAATTAAAGCAAAATGCAATCACAACCAGATATAAATGAATATTGCATCAGATAAGTGGATTCTGGCAAAATTGCTTTGATTTAACAATTTTGTGATGGAAAAATCACATACACTCACAAGCAATAATGTTTTCTTTATAATATGTGACAATAATACTAATTAGCATTTTTAATTATTATCTATCTACAGGCACTGTTCTAAGCATTTAATTCCAATGATAACTCTTTGATGCATGAATCATTGGCTCCATTTTTAAAAAGAAAACTAAGGAACAAGTAAACTGCCTAACATCAGGCAGATACTTCCCAAGTGGAGCAGGATTTGAACCTGGACAGTAAGACTCCTGAGCCTGAGAAACATTTTTTCCATATAGATCAGGGTTTCTCAACCTGAACACTATTGACACACTTACTGGGATGGATAATTCTTTGTGAAAGGGGACTGTCCTGTGCCTTATGGGATATTTAGTAGCATCCTTGGCCTCTATCCACTAGATACCAGTACTTCTCCCCACACCTTCTGTGGCAACCAAAATGTCCCCAGGCATTGCAAATGTCCCCTAGAAGGCAGACTCACCTCCAGTTAATAACTGATGATGTAGATTTATCTTTTATACATTTAATGCCATTTTATAGTAACTTAAAATGAGATATCATACAGATGGTTTTGATATGAAAATATAAAGAAAAAATTGAATGGAATTGTCGATTTTTTTCATCAGATATATCACATTCTTATGTCAATAATAAGAAGAATGAAGGTAATAAGGGAAGAAACTAATCTGAAAATGCTATTGCAAGAATTTTTTAAAGACACTATAAAAATGTAAAAAAATTTTTAGAAGACCCTTAAGAAGAGAGAGGCTTAAATAAGACTAAGAAGTCAAAGACGTTTCAGCTGGTGCATCAGAGGAACAGAGTCTTGTGGAACAAATACTGATAAATCTAAGCAAATTGCCTAGATATTGTCAAAGTCGGGGGGTCCCAAAGTTGACTGGGGAAGGCATGTCCCCACTAAAGCCATTCAAATGCAAATTTTAAAAAAGTGAGCTAATTATAATTTTTCCAAACCACATTCTCAAGGTTACTAGTTTTTGAGACCCAAAGTAGTGGGCTTTCAAGGAAGAGAAGTTATCATGTGAGTGGGCCCACATTTGATGGAACTGAAAGTAGTATAATGTAGTTGGGCCATAAGATTTTACGATTAGGTAAATGCCTGGAAAAGTAACATATAGACAGAGAAACAGGGCCTTGCTTGCTGTGCTAAGGCAGCTGGGTGTATCTTAAAAATAGAGGCTAGGGAACATGGCAAAGAAGGATAGCATGGTTAAATGTGCATTTAGAAGATCCGTTCTTGGAACAACTTTGAATTGGCTTGGAAGACACTGGTTGTAAGAAAGCTGTGAAATATTCTGCTAATATAGATGACCAGAATCACAACACTAACAGTGGACTTGGGGAGAGAGAAGAACGAACTCAAACGTTAATAAAGAGGTAGCAGCCAGCTTGGGCATGATGTAGCGAATGCCTCTGTAGATTCTGTAAGGTTCTAAATTGGCTCCCAGATTTCTTGTTTTAGAAATTAGGTGGATGGAATCCTTCCCAGCAGATATGTAGGAGGAGGGCTACATGATGGGGGATGGATGATGGGTTCACAAATAACCAGATGTGGACACCTAAAATGTTTATCACGTAAAAGTTTAATTTTAGCTTGCTCTTTACCTTATTATGATGCAAAAGCAAATTGGCATCAGTGTTCAGTTTAAGCAATTGTCAGCATTAGCTTGGCATCAGCTTTCCCTACTGGCACTCGTTAAACTTGCCCTGGCTTCAGGACCAACACTGCCAGGATGTACTTGGCAGTCACAGGATCTAGGTGTCAAGTTGTAAAATTATTCTGTTCCACTTTCTTTTTAAGTAAATGACTTTTGCAAGCTAACTTTACTTCCGATTTAGTGATTTAAAGTGAATTTCTGAGAAATATTTTTCATAGAAGTGTTTAGTACTTAAATTCAGTAGTTCCTCTACTTTTCTGCTGATCCTGCCCATTTCACACACCTCAGTCACACTCTTTTATGTCTTTTTCAACCCACTTAAACTAGCCCTTTCAAAAATAGCACTATGTACCTAAAAGGCCACTCTCCCAATCATCATTTCAATGCTCATTTGTTTTACAGTGAGTTTCCTGGAAACAGATTTTGAAACAAGGAATTCTGCGCAGAAATGCTTACTGGGGAGTACTCTTGACAGGCAGACCTATCAGGGAGTGAGGAAAGCAGGGCTAGAGAGAGGGACTATGGCAAAGCTGTGCAACCAAGATTTCAGCTAATCCCACAGGGAGCTCTGCAGCTGGAATGGCCCTTCAGGGTGATTCCAAATTTAGGCAAAGGACTGGGCCTTTGTATCCCTACATCAGCCAATCTTCTGGTCTCTCCTGGAAAGGTGAATAACCTTGAGTGAAGCAGATTCCTGTGACGAAGGTAATTTGCAGAGAGGAATAGAGCCAAGAAGAGTCAGCAATCAAGATTGTATGCTTGGCAGCTGGAGGAGGGATGCCTTGGGAATGAAGAGAGGATCTGAATGAAACACCACAGAATCAGCACCCTATCATTCATACCACTTCTGAACCGCCATCTCTTCCAGGAACCTAGTTGCCGTTGCTCAAATTCTCATTGTCCAGTTGGAACTTTCTGGTACAATTTTATCTTTACTATCATCTGCATAATCTATAAATTAGATTACTGTCTATTCATTTCTTTGGCTTCTGGGTCTTTTATTTTTCTTCTCTCTGTATTCTGTATGTTTGAGTTTAAGGCATTGACAGGAAGTGGCTAGATCTAAATGGAATGTAGTATAGAATTACACATAACAGTGAGCAGAAACACTCACTGACCTTCAGCTAACTACGTAATACTACAATATAATAATTTGAACAAAATGCATAGAAATAAAAGCCTGGGCAAAACTTAAATATGTAACAGGTATAAATACCAAGCCCAGTTCCTGGAGCAAAAATCTCTGTCCTTTCTTTAGTGTCTTTCCTAAATTGACCCAAAATTCTTAAGTACTTTTGGTTATATCACCTTTTTAACTAGTTTTGGTTATATCACCTTTTTAACTGCATCCCTAGGATAAACTTGGTCATGACATAGTATCCTTTTTAATAAATTACTGGATCAAATTTGCTAAACTATGTTTAAGAATTTTTCATCTGTGTTCATAAGGTGAGAAGTGTTTACTGCTCTTCTATTTTCTGGATGTGTTTGTATGAACCTGTTAATATTTCTTTTTTAAATGTTTGTAGAATTCATCATTCAATGTACCTGGACCTGGAATTTTCTGTGTGGAAACATTTTCAACTACTAATCCAATTTTTAAAAATAGATACAGAGCTATTTGGGATACCTATTTCTTCCTGGGTGAGATTTGGTAGTTGGTGTCTTTCAAGGAGTTTTTCTATTTCATCTAACTTATCAAATTTGTTGGCACAAACTTGTTCATAATATTCCCTTTTTATACCTTTAATGTGGTAGGATCTGTAGTGATGTCTCTGCTTTCATTACTAATATTGGAAATTTGCATTTTCTCTCCTTTCTGTTTTTCAGGTAAACTAGAAGTTTATAAATTTTATTGATCTTGAAAAGACAAGTCCTTTATTTCATTTTTCTGTTTTCTATTTCATTAATTTCTACTCATATTTCTTATTTTATTCCTTCTACATATGATTGGTATACTTTGGTTCACCTTCTCTAGTTTCTTAAGGTAAAAGCTAAGATAATTGATTTGAGATTTTTTTAAATACACAATTTAATACCATAATTTTCCCCTTAAGAACTGTTTTAGCTGCATCCCACTAATTTTGATAAGTTATGTTTTCATTTTAATTCAGTCAAAAATATTTTCTAGTTTTCTTTGTGTATTTTTATTGCCAATGAATTATTTAGAAGTATGTTACTTAATTTCCGCGTATTTGGTTATTTTCCAGTTTCGATTTTGTTCCTGATTTTTACTATAATTCTGTTGTAGAATTCATACTTTTATTTCTCTGCTTTTTATATATTAAGATTTTTTTATGAACAGCATGCAGTCTATCTTGGTGAATGTCCAACATATACTTGAGAAGAATGTATACTTTGCTGTTGTCAGGTGGAGTCATCAGTCTGTTTGGTTTGGTTGATAGTGTGGCTCAAATTATCAATCTACTCTTTCTTTAGGGTATTGAAAGGATTTTGAAATCCACAATTATTTCTCCTTGGAGTTCTGTCATTTTCTTTTATATATTTTGAAACCAGTAGGTCCTTATACGTCTAAGATTGAGTTTTCCTTTTGATAAATCATAAAATGAACTAAATATCACATTTTGTCTTTTGAAATATTCCTTGTTAATAAATCTACTTTGAACCTCTAACTGGCTTTTAGGTTAATTAATAGGAGAAAGGACAAAAATATGCCTTTAAATAGTCTTTTATAATTTCATGTTTTCCTTTACCGGTGCCCTGCATTTGTTCGTGTGAATTCATATGACTGTCGGGAGTCACTGGCTTTCAGCCTGAAACACTTCCTTTAGTACTGTTCTGCTGGCTACAAATTCTCTCAGTTTTTATCTGGGAGAGTCTTTATTTCGCCCTAATTTTGAAATGATAGATTTGCTATAAATAAGATTCTTGGTTGACAGTTATTTTTGTGTGTGCATGAACTTCAAATATATTATCTCCCTGCCTTCTGGCCTTAGGTATTTCTGTTGAGAAGTCAACTGTTAATCTTACTGGGATTCCCATGTAAGTGAAGTGCTGTTTTGCTCTTGTTTCTTTCAAGACTTTCTTCTTGGTTTTTACTATCAGCAATTTTTCTATAATGTGTTTTTATAGGTCTCTTTATCTTGATCCTTCTTGGAGTTCATTGAGCTTCCTGGGTGTGTAGGTTATTATTTTTCAATAAATTTGGGAAGTCTTCAACTATTATTTCTTTGAGTATTTTTTCTCTCCCCTCCCCTGATACTCCTACTACACATATGTTGTTGTCCAATTCTTCCTTGAGGCTCTGCTCATTTTTCTCCATCTTTTCCCTCTCTAGTCTTTGATTTGCATAGTCTCAAGCAATTTAACTTCAAGTTCAATAATTACTTCTCTTACCAGTTAAAATCTGCTGTTGAGTCCCTCTAATAAATTTTTTCATTTCTGTCATTGAACATTTTAACGCTAGAATTTACATTTAATTCTTTTATAATTTCTACTTCATTGATATCCTTTACTTGATGCAACATTCTTATCATACCTTCCTTTACTTCTTTACTCATACTTTCCATTACTTCTTTGAACAACCTTTTAAAGACTACTTTGCAATCTTTTTCTGTTAAATGTGACTTCTAGTTGCTCTTGCAGGCAGCTGCTCTCACCTGCTTTTTTTCCCCAGTGAATGGGTCGTACTTTCCTATTTCTTTGCCTGTCTCATATTTCATTGTTGGAAACTGGACATTTTGGATAATATATTGAAGGAACTCTGGGTACTGTCCCTCCTCCTGGACTAGTTACTGTAATGAGCTTGTTTATTTATTTAGTGACTGGCTGGATTATTTTATGGAAGTCTTTTCATGTCCCATACCCACACACTGTTAGGCCTCTGATGTTGCTCCTCAAAGAGTCACAGCTTTCAGTATGCCCACAGTCACCATGGCATGACAGTGTCACTGGTAGGGCTCTTTTCGACTCTTCCTCTGACCACACATATCTGTGAAACTCCACTAATTGCCTTACTGGCCAATTTGTCTACTATTTCTAGCAAGGTCCTGGGGCAAAAATTACCCTTCAAAAACTAATCCAGTCAAATTTGTCTCCTTTTAGGAAATAGTTTCTGAGATCAGTATTTGATATTTGCTTTGCGTGCTCTTCCCAGCTGTCTTATTCCACAGTTTCCTCCTGCAAGCTGGTGGACCTACAGTGTAAACTGTATCTTCATTAGAGCCACAGATCTCCTCCCAATTGCTCTTCATCGAAACCTCAGCTGCTCTTGAGAGTGCCCTTAGGTTTAAACTTCCCCATATTCTGTTGCCAAAGAAGTCAGTTTCTTTGGGAACAGATTATGAACCATCTGTTTTACATCTTGCTTTTCCTACAGGGCAAAATCTCTGAATCCGGACTCTGGAGCTGGCTATGGAACAATGGAAAGCTTCTCTCTGAGTGACACCTTTGCTGTAGGAGCTGAGCGCTCGTGGAGGGGCAGGCAAGATCTTGGGGTTCTCTCAGCTTACCTCTTGGGTCTGGTAACCCCACTTCGTAACATGGAAGGAAGAGCTGTGGGGGACCTAGTATTCTCAACAAGCCACACTCAAAGTAGAGCCTCCATTCTGTGAATGGAGGTTGCACAGAAGAAGGAACCTACCCCTCTAGACTGCACTTGCATGTGATTTAGCCTCAGCCATGGCTATCTGGGGGCAGGATGAGAAATGCTGAAGTTGTGCCTTCTTGGGAAGAAAGCCCTCTGGCTGGGAGTTGGGAAGAGAGGGGAGCCCTGTTTCTTGGCCGCAGCTGTCTGGAGCAGGGTGTCTTTCTCTCTGAGCTGGGAGAGGGAGTTGTCCTGGTTCAAATACCACAGACTTGCCTTTTGTTGCTGAATTTTTGTAGATTTTCTTGAGTTTCTTGTTTCTTAATTTGCTTTTTGCCCTTAGGGCTATTTCTAGAGGCTTTAAATGGTTGTTTTAAAAAATAATTTCCACCAGTTTCACTAGGGAGCAGGTCAGCAAAGCTCCTCATGTTCTCATATTGGAAATCAATCTTTCTTTTTACCTTTACTTTTGAAAAGTATTTTTTTGGGTATTTAAATATAGGTCAACAGGTTTTTGTTGTTGTTCTTGCTGTAAAAATAACCTTCCATTATCTTTTGGCTTGTGTGGTTTGGGGTGAAAAGCCTGCTGTCATTCTTATGTTTATTCCTTTGTAAGTCCTAGTTCTTATTTCTGGCTGAAGATTTTTCTTTATCACACATTTTCATCAATTTGATTATGGTATTCCTAGTGTAGTTTCTGTCCTGATTTTTCTGCTTGGAATTTGATGAGCTTCTTGGCTCTGTGTGTATGTAGTTGTCATCAAATTTGAAAAAAAAATTGCCGTTATTTAAAATTTTTGTCCTGCCTTTCCAACTTCTGGTACTCAAATTACACAATGTTGGATTTCTTGATAATGCCCCACAGAAAATATGAAATTCTGTTCACTTGTTAGTCTTTTCTCTCTCTGCGTCTTCACTAAACTTACCTTGTGGAGGATCTAATCTGCTCTTACAATGTGGTGTACTTTTCATGTTTGCTTTTTAAAAAAAATCTCTAGTAATTTGAGTGATTCTTTTTACATCTGCTATTTCTTTATTCTTCATACCATCTTGAACATATGTAATAAAATTACCATCGTTATTTTATCATCTCTGTGCTAATTTTATAGTCTGAGTCACGATTTCTTTCCATTATTATTGATTGACTTTTCTCCTGGTTATTGGTTGTTCTCTTGCCTCTTTGCTTGCTTGTTTTTTTTTTTTTTTTTTTTTAAAGATTAGCACCTGGGCTAACAACTGCTGCCAATCTATTTTTTTTTTTTTCTGCTTTATCTCCCCAAACCCCCGCTGTACATAGCTGTATATCTTAGTTGCACGTCCTTCTAGTTGTGGGATGTGGGACGCCGCCCCAACATGGCCTGACGAGCAGTGCCATGTCTGCGTCCAGGATCCGAACCCTGAGTCGTCGCAGCGGAGCTCGTGAACTTAACCACTCAGCCATGGAGCCAGTCCCTGCATGCTTGTTAATTTTTAAATTGTGGATTACAATTTCCTGCTCCTTTAAGATCGAGTCACTTTTTCTTATAAGATGGATGCTATGGATGATATGTTGCAGTAAGACTGCAGTAACTTTGAAGGTGTGTATGTTTGTTTGTTCTAGTAGGCAAGGTTACATTACTGACACATTATTTCTAGAATCTCAGGCTTGGTTTTATTCTTTCTTAGAATACATCTATTTTAGTTTTGTCCTTAAACCTAGGGTATGGCTCATATTCAAAAACCTATTCCTTTCTCCCAAGGCTGGAAGTGTCTACAGTCTCAACTGAATGTATAAGGAGTTCGAGAGGTTTCTGGCACCTGCCTGTACTAGAACTCCAATGTCTTTCTGCTTCACAGTCTGTGGTATTTTTCTCAACATTTGGACCCCTGCAGTGGTGACTCTCTACTAGCCTTCTAGTAGTTTCCTCTGCATATGTGCAAATTTTCCCTCAGCCACAGAAAGATGCAGAATCCTCTGTAGATTTCTGAGACTCCCTCCCTTCCCTCTTTTCTCTCCAGTACCTGCCCTGCTCATTTCAACCACTTCAGCTGCCCTGAGCACCACTATTCGTCCTCAGCTTAGTGAGGCTGTTGTATTCTGACTGGACTTCACCTTATCGCATTGTGGTAGAGGAGGTCTCCTCAGCCAGAAATCCTGAGTGCATGTGGGGCTCACCTTGTTTGTTCTCATTTGCTGAAAATCACAAGCCTTCACTGCCTGTGGTCCAAAAGTCTGGAAACATTTACCTCACCTCTTTTCTGCAATATAATGTTGTCTAGCCTAGAAAGAGAAAGTGTGGTTCCACTGAACATATAATGGCTATAATAGAAATTTTGAATTCTTCAATTTTAAACAAAAATTTCTATTCTTATCTCTTTGAAAGTAAACTGATGTAAAAGAAAGATTCATCATAATTTGGAAAAAAAATATTTTTCAGCACTATCTGAAGTATTTTTTTGTGTGTAAAACTAATATTGGACAAATATTTTATTCCTAATTATGTTAATGCTTCTAGATAGAGAGCATGTGATTTAGCTTAGATGTAATTTTTTAAAAAGTCAGCTTCAAGGGCCAGCTCCAGTGGCCTAGTGCTCCTCTTCAGCATGCTCCTCTTTGGCAGCCCAGGTTCAGTTCCAGGGGGCAGACCTACACCATTCCTTTGTCACTGGCCATGCTGTGGCAGTGGCTCACATGCGAAAAGAGGAAGATTGACAATAGACGTTAGCTCAGGGCGAATCTTCCTCAGCAAAATAAATAAATAAATAAAAAGTCAGCATCAAATATAACATCAACTGTTACTATCATAAAAAACTTTAACTAAATATATTTACATTTATTAAATACTTTAATAATCTGCTGCACACAATTAACCCAATGATGACTTCCCTTTTTCTAATCCATTGCAATGAGTCAATACATTTTAATTGTTTGAAAACGAATGAATGAATCTAATTGCAACCACATTTTTACATGTGAAAGGTAAAGCTTTTGTACTTTTTAGCATTGGGCCAACTGGCAAATCACTTTTATATCATATTGGCTTTTTTCTAGTCATTTCCTACTATTTTAACCAACAGTGAGTCAGGATATATTTCTCCATTTACACACATTTAAAGTAATGTAAAAATCATTATTATAGCTGGAAAAACTCATAGACAAGGATAATTTTTTCATGATCACAAATAGACACAATGTAAGATAATTATGACTTATAGAAGAACATTAAGTGTGCTAACAGAGTGCTTTTTTTTTCAAATATAACTTGAAGGCAGGCACTGCATTTTCAGTATGTTCCCCAAACTAAGTGGCAGTCTGATAAGAGCTGCATTACAGTAAAGGTCAAGTAATGATGACAAGGTTCCTTCCATTTCACTTTGCCTCACTTTGACATAAGTTGCGATTTATGTGATGTCACCAATCATCAATCAATCAGCTATGCAACACTAAATAAAGAGATGAAATGGCTAAGTAAATACATCTGTTAAAAAATACGGAGGAGAAAAAAAAATAAAATCAGCTACTAGGCTATACACCGAGAAGATGTGGCCCAAATCCTTTTTATTTGGAGCGCTTGTATTTTAAGAACATGGACATTGAGCATTGCCAATTTTTCTTTTCCTGTATAAAACATTAACTATTTTAGTGCCAGAGTAGTTTTGTTAACAAATGACAGTCTCAATTAATTTTGTTTCCTAAGAAGACCTGAAAGAATTCTTTTATTCTTGAATAGTTATTATCTTATTGGTAGGTCTTGAATGGCTATGCTATAAAGATTACTGATTTCATGATATTTTATGAGCTTCTTCTAAATCAATATCTTTGTCATTGTTATCAAAGCAAGTCAGTTCAGATGAGATAAAGATAACGATAACTACAGTAATTTAAAAATTAGTCAATGTTTTTGAACATACACTATATACTCAAAACACTTTTAAGAAACACAACTTAAAATTTCTAGAAGGAAGCACTATTCTAATTTTTATAAATCATAAAGTACCATCTTAATTACTAGAATTTTTTGGGTTTCTGCAGTAAAATTAAGAACTTTAGGAGGAAATTATTTAGAAATAAAATGAATGACTCTGGTTTTCTTTTTTGAGGAAAATTAGCCCTGAGCTAACATCTGCCACCAATCCTCCTCTTTTTGCTGAGGAAGACTGGCCCTGAGCTAACATCTGTGTGCATCTTTCTCTACTTTATATGTGGGACGCCTGCCACAGCATGGATTGATAAGCGATGTGTACATGTGCACCTGGGATCCAAACCAGTGAACCCTGGGCCACAGAAGTGAAATGTGAGAACTTAACTGCTGTGCCACCAGGCTGGCCCCTGAATGACTCTGGTTTTAATGTCTTTCCTCTAAGTGACAACAGATAGACTTAACAGGAGGAATAATTTTGGTACAGACTGAGGGAAGATATAGCTTGGCATGAGAAGAAAAGAAAAAAGTAGCAGAAGATGAAAGCAGTCGAGAGGCTGAACAAGACCATAACAATGTTGTATCAAACCACATCCGCTAACAGCCATACTAACATTTAGAGAGAGAGAATTATAAATTAACCAAAAACATAGTGTCATTTTGTATGTATATAACCTGTAGTTTTTTTTATTCTTAAGTTTAAATGAAAAATACATAAAATCTTACTGCATGGTATGCTTTATTTCCCTCCCAAATTCTTTTTATTAACCTTACAATATTTGATGTTAAAAGATATTTGAAAAATGTATTCAAAAGATAGGTGTATATGCCTGATGGAGCTGTGAAAAATTGCAACCCAGTACTGAGTGGCCAAAGGGAGCACAATGGAGAACACCATGCCTTACAGGCTGGTTCCTTCTACACCTGGATGATTGAGGAAGCCCAGGATGGAACCCTGAAACATGCAGATGCTGATTCGTGAGACAGAGCCTGGGAAGGCCCACAAGTGCATGTGCATTCACACCAAAAATGATTTAGAAAGAAAACATGCTTTAAAGCAATTTTAACAAGGAATGTTTGACTTTCTTGTCCGTTTTAATGGCATTTAAAAGTAGTATATTGACACAAAAGTAGTATAATGATACAAGCATACACTCTATTCCTTTTTTATTTTCTCAAGGCCCTCTTTTGTTAAGTCTCTGTTTCTTCTCATATTTTTCTAAGAAAACATGTCTTATTTTAACCAAATAATATGGATGTTAACAAAGAAATGTGATCATTTCCACATTCAGACTTTTGTGTTCTGGATCTTACACACAAAGGTGATGACAAAGGGTCTTGACTTTAGGAAAAAAATGGAGAAAGCAAATCATTTTTATCTTGGTGCTATTTTTGGCAAGCAGTATAAAAGTATAGATGTATTTGGATTCAAATATGAAAAATATCAGAAAGGACAAAACCTGATTTCAGAAGCCTTTACTTGCTGGTGAGAAAGAATAAAAGAAAAAGGAGTAAAACTAGCAACTATAAATCACTTTCTCAAAATGTACTGAGATACTTCTTGTATTTTCACATAAATGTTTATTAAAATCACAGCCCTTTAAATTGCATGCCTTGATGAAAATGGCTTCATTTTCTTATGTATTGTTATTAAAAATAAAGAGAGGAGAAATAAAAAAGCAAACAAGGGCTAAATAAATGAAAATTTTTTCTATAAAGGTTTATAACTGTACCATATAAATTAAAATAGCTTGTAAACGGTTATTGTATTTCATTTGTTGTTCATTTATTATACATCTCAAAAAGCTTTAAAAAGGAAGAAAACATTGCATAATATTTATGATCCATTTAGTAAACAATTATTGAATAATACCTTAATATTAGCCATTATCTTAGCAACTTGAACTACAAAACTGGCAGAAAAGTCACAGTTTCTTTGCTCAAGGAGCTCACAGGCCACTGGGAGAAGATAGAACCATAAACAAATCATTAATATAAAAAAGATGAATGTTACCCTGGCATGAATGGAATATAATACACCTGCGTGGTAGAATATGTTTTGAAATATAATATGAAAATATCCATTTCTTTAATAAATTTTATATCTACATTTGTTCAGGAATATAATGTCTAATAATAATTTTAATATAGAACAGTCATAATTGACTTTACTTTATAGTTCCTAATCTAAGAAAAAAATATTTGTCTTACCCAATGAGGAAAGCCAGAAATAATTATGCTGGGGCGATATTTTAAATTTTCAAAAAATGTTGGTGTGACTTTGAGGGCATTGTACTAAGTGAAATAAGTCAGACAGAGATAGACAAATACCCTATGATCTCACTTATATGTGGAATCTAAAAAACACACGAAAACTGAAGCCCATAGATACAGAGAAGAGATTGGTGGTGGCCAGAGGCAGGGAGGAGGGAGTGGGTGAAATGGGTGAAGGCAGCCAAAAGGTACGATCTTTCAATTATGAAAAAAATGTCTTGGGGAAGTAATGAACATCATGGCAACTATAGCTAATAATACTGTATCACATATTTGAAAGTTACTACAAGAGTAAATCTTAAAAGTTCTCATCACAAGAAAAATTCTGTAACTATTGTGGTGACTGATGTTAACTAGACTTATTGTGGTATTCATTTCACATTATACACAAATATTGAATCATTAGGTACGCACCTGAAACTAATATAATGTTGTATGTCAATTATACCTCAATTAAAAAAAAAAAACAGGTTGACGCGTTCGCTGCATGATTACTGTCATGCAGAGTCCTAGTGTCATTTAACCTTTGTGCCTAGGAAACACTGTTAATTTCCATAGCTGGAACCGAAGGAGTCTATCTATAGACTGGATATACATTTTAGGTTTAGAGATGTTACAAATTGTGGCTAAAATCAGAAGTATCAGCTACGTGTGTGTGTTATTGTTGTACAAACAAAACTACAGGTGGTTTATTGGCTTATTTTCCTCATCATTTGGTTGATTTACCCAGACCTTTCCTTTAAACATTTAAAGTGACAATATACCACATGATGATTCACAGAATACTACCACAAAAATCAAACGCCTCTGTGATGCAAACAATTTTTTTGTGAATTCATTTGAGTTTTCAAAATTTAGATAAAAATAGAATTTTTGATACCATTACCATTTATAGATTTTGCACCCTATGTCTTCTACACCCCTGGACACTGGCTAGTGGGTAAGCGAATTCCTATATAAAGTATCCAGATCTCATTTCAAGGCAAGATGGAGTGATGTTAGAGATTTTGATAACTCTTCATTGCTCACTCCCTATACTGTTTTCTGAAGGAGCTGGCCATTTCTGTATATAGATGTAAAATTTCCTGTCAATTCTTTGATCCACTTTTTCATTTTCCTTACTATTTTTAAGAAAAAAGTAAGCATAGTAAGCAAGATTGGTCATAATTTAAATGAGGAAATATGCAATGTTTCACTTTGTTTAATTTCCTTTCTGCGACAATGAGAGTTCTTTCTTATTAATTATTTCTTGGTGATAGCAACATAATACAAGCCCATTATTGGAGTAATCAATGTGTTCATAGGTAGTTTGCGTGAATATAAATTTTCATTCTTCCATAATAAAAATTTCATATTATTGAACTTAAATGAATATGCGTAGCATGAGTTTAATGTGAACTGATTTGGCGTGCTTAATATATTTTTCTCACTATGGATGACAGCATTTTACAGTTATGAGAGTCTTGAACAACTCCAAAACAAAGGATCTAGTGTCTGTTTTTCATAAGATGGTGTTTCATGCAATAAAATTCTCCCTACAAACTGAGTGCTGGAACCCTAGATCAATATTCACTTAACAGGAAAAATGCCACACATACCATTAGCATTATCTCTTCTGACATCGCTTGTCACTGATTTGTAGCCTAGGTGAGGTGGTTTATAGTCACAAAGGCTACATGGTACCAAGGATATGTGATTAGTCATGAAAAAAAGCCATCTTTTTACCGAGGAACACCCTAGTCATATAAGGGTACACACACAAAACTTACAGAGTGGCTCACCTCGGTCTGGGGAGCACATTAATAAATTTGTCAAGGTCAATATCATGACTCAAGATTAAAAATAAACTCTCTATTTTATTTTTCTGCATCTAAACGAGATTATTAAAATTCCAAGATCAGTCTTTGCTAGTTTGACCTCATGTACTTTAATATATAATTGTTTAAAAACAAAGAAAAAAAGGAGGAAGAAAAAGAAATAGAATTAGTACCACAAAAAAAAAAAAGAAAAACTATACCAAGTTTCTGGAAAGCATAATATGCTATTAATGTTTTCATTTATTTTTATTTATTTATTTTCATTTATTTTATTTCATTTATTTTTACACTCATTTTATTTCATTTATTTTATTTTATTTTGCAATAATCATCAATTACTAAGAAAGATGTAGGAAATAATCAAAATAAGGCTTGTAATACTTTGTATGAACTACAAATAATTCAGGAAATAAGGTCTGTGCTAATCAGACTTTAAGAAGTAGCACTGTCTTTTGTTTACAACTTCCTTCAAAGGACTCCACAGGCTTTATGAAAAAGAACAAAATCAAATTCAATTCATTGACTTATTACTATTTGCCAGGGAATATTCTAGGTTTTGGAGATACAGAAGGAAACAAGATAGCCAAAATCTGGGGCCTCTTGAGGCTTACATTCTAGTGGGATAAATGACAATAACCAACTAGTAAGTAAATAAACAAATAAAATATATTGTTTGCTGATGTTGATAGTAGCATAATTCTTTGGTTGCTTGGAAGAAATGTCCTCAAATTTAAAGTAGCCAAAAGAACTACTAAATAACTCAGAGAATATGGATAGGAAAAATGACAAGAGGGCAGTTGTTGCAATTTTATTTAAGATGATCAGGAACCTCAGGTATTTTCACCACAGTGATGACATTTGTGCCAGGAAATGTCTAAAGAAGATGAGCAAGCAGTCCTTGAAAATATTTGGGGCCAGAATACAAAAGCTTGGACCTGGCCTAGAATTCGTTCTTCAGCCTCCAGGAACAGCCCCGAGCCTGAGCCTGTGTGCTAGGAGTGGACTGAGCACCAGAGGGGGCAGTGTGGGGGGAGCCCAGGGACGGGGAGTACGTGAAGGGCCTCCTTGCCCACTGGACCAACTTCATCTGAAGACCAATCATCAAAATTCTGAAGGACTGGAAACAAGTAGTTACTCAGACGACAACTCATCATTTGCAATTGTCGTATCTGCTGTCATTGACTAGTCACCTGTCTAAGGTTATTGGATTAAGAATGTCAGTGGTCAGAAAAAAAATACTGCCGCTTATCCATGGTCTTTCTATACAATTTAACCTAACCTTACCAAAAAAAAGAGAACAGTTTACTTTAAAATATGAACAAAATAAATAATGTATGAGTAGTTGTCAATATCCTCTAGTTCACATTTCAACATTCCTGCAAAAGAAAATTTGTTCCTGATAAATTTTTATTGAGAAAGGAAGATGAATTGATTCCTGAAACTACCTGTGTTTGAACTTGGACACCTCACTTCATCTTTCTGGGGCTCGATGTTTGTTCAATCTATAAAATAATAAGGGTGAGGTAGAGGATTTAGAGGTGTCCTTTAATGCTCTAAAATGTTACAATTTAAAAATGAAAATGACATTGTAAATATAGCGTATATATCACAAAATCTATTTGAAAGGGCAGATTGCTAATCTTCTGTGAAATTAATACGTAAATATTATATATCCATGCATAAATATGATGTGAAAATAAAAGAAACATGTGAAGCATACAGAAAAACTTTTTTAAATCGCCAGAAAGAGTTCTTGCCACTACTTTAAATTTCGATTTCTTCTGAGCAACCAAAGAGCTATGCTGCCACCTACTGGCCAAATGGTTAGCACCTACAAGATGCTGCAATTCCTTATTAAAAAAAAATACTAAGCGTAATAAACACCTACTGCGGCTCATAATAGAGTCTTCATGCTCTAAAATAAGAATTACAAAAATACTTGCGCATCCATTTAAAACAAGACATTGGTGGAATTCTATTTAGATCTCTGTATTTATTATCAACCGAAACAACGCTATTTGTCAGGTGGTCTCAACTGATGATAACGCAATACATTTCTCATGGCCTTTCCAAGGGAAAACATCACTGCTATGTTGATCGATGCTCCAGTATTCTATTCTTTTAGAGTAACAAAAAGAATGTATTTTTCTGGGACTCCCAGAAACAAAGCAATAGTTTTAGAAGCCAAAATATAAACAGCTTTTAAAAAAGGAAAACCCCAAAGTAGTCTTGGTTAATGACGAGCTGTATTAAAAGTGATTCATGTAAGTGGTAATAATGCACTGGCTTTTTGAGCACTAATGCCCCTAATGTAGCCGTGGCATGTAAATTCCTTTCATCTAGAAACATTAACACCTAAGCGTCTGACAGAGCTGCTGAGAGAGTCTGCGTTTGCTCATCTGTAACTGCTCATTCTTGTTAGAAAAGGCCGGGCAGTGTCTGGAGTTGCTGAGGTGCTATCCTGCTATCATGCTCGGGCGGTGAATCACTGATGAATTTATGCCACGTTATCCCCACCCCCTGATTCTGTGACAAGGAAGTCCTCTGACATTATTCTTATTCTTTTCAAATGTTTTCACATCCAAAACAAGCACTTCTCTTTTTAACCAACAGAAACTCTTCATTGTGATATGGCGACAGCAAAGATAAAAATTGAGAGGAAAACAGTATCAAGCATTTAAAAAATTTAAGGTAGTATAATTTGTATTCCGCACTTTGTTCCAAAAAGAGATCTTGATGTGTGTGTTTCCTGACTTTCATTTGAAAAGCAAAATGCAGACATTGGAGGAGGAAAGAGTGAATCAAATAACTTCTGGGCTGGCTCTGAGAGCAAAGCCACTCTGAGGTAGCCCCAGCGCTTTGAACCACCTCGCTTTAATGTCTCTACGCCTGAATCCTTAATCAAATAGATTGCCTCATCAGAAAGATGTGTTTTTGAACCCTTGCTGAAAATTTAATTTTCCTTTAACAAAGCATTTTCCCCAAATATGTTTCATACTCTGCATGGTATTTAAACCTTTGATAAGAACCATACTATTTCTGTCTTTATGTTACTATATATACATATTTTTTCCTCTCCTCTTTGTCGTTTTCTTCCACTTTCTCTGTCTCTCTTTCGTCTCTTACTTCTTTGTTCTCTTAACTCTCTTTTTGTATATATCCATATTCTAAAACATCGAAAAACCAAATCTGCTGAAGCAAGCACAATCACCTATCTCTTCCATTTCTATACCCAACCTTGATTTAAACCCATGCACTACTTCTTATAACTTAAATATCCTTTTAAACCTAGAATTTAAAAAAATTAGTTTATTCACGATGACATTCTGAGGGGTCACCCCCACAGCCCCTGCCAACCACTTTTCTACTCTCTATTTCTATGAGTTTAACGTTTTTTTAGATTCCACATATAATACCATGCAGTGTTTCTCTTTCTCTGTCTGAAGTATTTCCACTAGCATAGCGTCCTCAAGGGGCATCTATGTTGTTGCAAATGGCGGGGTTTCCTTCTTTCTCATGGCTGAATCATGTTTCATTGTATCTGTATATACCACATCTTCTTTATCCATTCATCCATTGATGGACACTTAGGTTATTCCAATATCTTATCTATCGTGAACAATGCCGCAATGAACATAGGAGTGCAGACATCTCTTCGATATCCTGTTTTCCTTTCCTTTGGATATATACCCAGAAGTGGGGTTGCTGGATCAAATGGTAGTTATTATTTTTTTAATTATTTGAGGAAATTCCATACTGTTTTCCATAGTAGCTGCACCAATTTGCATTGCCATATAATATAAGACATTTTATGTATTTTCAGTTCATTTTTTAGAATAGATCATCAGAAGGGGGTTCACTGAGTTAAAAGATATTCATGATTTTAAGACTCTTGTCATTTCTCCAAAGTTTCGGTTAAATCATTATGAACCAAATCCCAAACAATGGGATCTGTCATTGCTGGAGAAAGGACCACCGAGAGGTTCATTTGCCCCTTTCCCTAGGGGAAAAGGTGGACCTTTGGAGCTGTGGTCAGCAAGGGAGCAGCTCCCCCTTGGAGGCTTCCACTGCTTCATCCTTAGGTCTACAGCTTGAGGGGGTGGGGTTGTCAGCCTTCCTCGTTTCTGGAAGAGAGAGGAAGCCATGGAAGTAAATGTGGTAAGTATAACACAAAACATGTGGCATAAAAAGAGTAAAAAGACTTGGTTATTTGTTCGGATTGTAATCCCATAAACTCTGTACAAGAGCTTCAATTTAATGTGAAAGAGAATAAAATTCTTAATCTTCTGGGATATGCAGTCTGGGAATAATGTTAACCTAAAGGTTCATTGAATGAATTCGTTTCCTAAGTCGGTTGCAGTTCAAATATTAATAGAATTGCTATAGACTTTAAAAAAACGCTTTAATTCATCACTATAAATGAGTATAAATAGGTATATATACATATCAGGAGATATTAATTAAACAATGCAAACAATGCAAAAAATAGCAAATAATTGAATCAATCTGTGTTTCTTTATATTGGCTCCATGATAAAGTAATTGTTCATTTAAAGACTTTGTGCTTTGACAACTATTAGGAAATGCAAGTACATGAGCAATTAAACAGATTCTTTTGATGTTGATTCCATCATATATATGTATAGACTAAATTACAACAATTCAATAATATGCCTTTAATGTAGGATAAAGAGAAATAAAATTTAATCAATATTTTAAATGTTATAAATATTTTAAACGTTAATCATTTCACATATTGGGTAACAATACTAGTATCTCCTTCCATTCCATCACTATTATAACATCCTCCACATATTTCATGTTATTATAACTTTCATTTACTGTCATTCATGTAGAGGACAAGTTGAGAATCTGAAGTTCATGTGTATGTTTGTATACAACTGTCCAGAGACACGAGTCAGGTTATCAAAGGACCATGTAAAACAAACAAAAAGATGCAGAACCACAGAAGAGATCCCCGTGTGTTTTGTGTGTTTTTGTGTTAAAGAGTCCTGTGCTTGCTATATTCAGTTAAAAGTTGTTCCAATCATTATAAATAAGATTTTGGGCAGTCAATGGTTTACAAAAAAATCAACAGATTGCATCCACTTAATCTTCTTTACCTTTGAATGCTTCTTGCTTAGATTTGATGCTTTGGGAAGTTAATTCATGATGCATATTTTAAGCCTCCAGAAAGACACCTGGGAGACTGAGTGGAAGAGAGACAAGAACACCAATGCCACCTGCACGGAGTTACGCATGTCTGTCCCTCCCTCTGGAAATGTAGCCCACTGAGGGCAGGCGCTGGGTTTCATCTTTGGTGTACTTGTTTCTTGGCACATCACCTGGCACATAGGAATGATTGTTTACTGTTTGTTGAGGTAGAGTAGGAAGGAAGGGCGAGGGGAGAAGGATAGAGGACTGAAGGAACGATTAAGAACTCTACCTAGTTAAGTCCATTTCATTTTCACAATTTTAAGATGAAATCTGTTAAATAAAATTAAAAAAACATCCACCAAGTGAGACAATTCTCAAAATATAATTAACAGCCTTACTTTTCACACACAGCCTTCCTAAGACTTTAACTTCATCTTGAGTTTAAAGTTATTGCAAAGTTCCTAAAGGTATGACTCCACTGCTTGATTAAAATGCGAAGGGAAAAAATTCCAGTTAGTCATCCTTCCCTTCTACTCAACCTATTTTAATTCTAAATGAATTAAGATGGCACACAAATTGCCCAATCTGCTTGGGTAGTTGTTATAATCAGAGGTAAAAATAACTTTTTTCTATGTCATTTAGTGCCTACCCTCGGTTTTAATTAAAGGTAAGTGACTGGTCTACCCTAACCTTATCCAAATGACCCTTGTACTCAATGTATCCTTAAATGGAAAACTTCTCAAAGTTCCTTAATTTTCTCTGTCCCTGTGTTTATGGAAATCCTCAATGTAACTCAGATGAGAATAGTCAAATGATAACTTCCTTTCTTTTTGTTCCATAGCACTTTAATTATAGAGATACAGAGAATTAATGAGGAGAAAATTCCAGGCATATGGACATAATAGTTCACATGACACTTGGACTTAGTTTTGTGTGAAGCACAAAAAAATTGGTTTTGCACAGAGAAAGACTGTTTCACACCCTCAGATGATATCTCTGATCCTATTCAGTTATTCAATAGCTGCTGTTATTGATAATCAGAGGAACTTAGAGAAGGAGTATTTGAGAGCCAAGATTGATCCGAATATATTCAAAACCCATCTAATCAAAGTAAGTAAGACTGTTTAACCTATTGAGGGATTTTAAGTATTACAAATAATAACTTGACTTTTTCCCCAAGGGGAAAATTTTTAAGGCATTGTTCTTATATTTAAGTCACTGATAATGCAGTTGGAATAAATTTGTGACACACACACACAAACTTGTCACATTAATATACCTCTCAGGCTCATGAGTATTGTTAGCTCAGGATTGGGATGGAGAAAGGGGAGGGGGAGGTCTGTAAATGAAGATTCTTTCATACAGAGTCCTTGAACTTGAGTTAAAACTGGACAGAAGGGTAGGTTAGAGTAGTCAAGGGGACTTGTGACATGGGTGGGAGGCAGAGTGTGGAGTCCATAATGAGTTTCATAATGTGGGGACATACGCACTAATCCTTTACTTTATTTCACTGTATTTGAGTATTTGATTTCATTTATTCACATTTGGGATCAGTGAGAAAAACATAAGCAGATTATACATATACGTGGCTTTACAACATTATGAAGCATATTTTATGAGGCAAAAGAGGCATTTTTTCTCTAATTAGTTTTAAAATAAATGTAATGACTCAAATTATGTCTTCATATATGGTATCATGAATTTAAAAAAAATCTATGTGTGCATTATTTCCCAATAAACTTGAGAAAAATTATGTCAGAACCAAGAAATTTGAAGCATGTTGCAACATGCTAGATGTTTTAGAAACTCTTTGTACTTACTCGCTTGCCGGGTTTGACTTAACTTCATTCTAAAGTGACTGTTTTGTATATTAACAAATGCATTATTCAGACGGCATTTACATCTAGCACAAACAAAACATTAAATGTCAACAAATACACAAATGAGAAATAATCATCAATATCACACCTAAACCAATGAAGTTAGTAGTTACCACTGGTTACCTAGGTCATCTGGTCATAGCCTGTATTTTCCTGCTTCATGAGCCGGAATATTCTGCTTATTTCTTTGTGGAATAACTTGAATAATATGACTTTAGTGCTTCTCTTGAGACACAGTATTGCGTTTCCAGCAGATTTCACATTAAGAAAAATTTAAGGGCTGAACATCCAATCTCATTTTTACTTAATAGTTTTTACTTATTGTATGCAGTTATGCTCTTTCCTGTTCATTATCTTCCGTTCAGATTAACTACAGGGTGGGCTCCACTAGAAACAGTTTATTGCAAGTTGAATAAATATTAATTGATTTTGGGTCAAGTGCTTTGGGTACATGTTTTCAGAGAGACATATATTTTTAATGAAGATAGTGGATGACATATCTACTGTGAAACATCAATCAAAGCAAATGTTGAGTACGTCTCAAGTTGAGAGTAAAAATAAAAATTCGAAGAAAGTCAAATAATTTTCTCGTGGGAGATAAGGACAAAAAATCAGCTTGTTTTCACTTTTTGGAAAACACTCTGAAGAATGAGTTATAAGAGTGCCTTACACCATATGCAATATGTAATAGTGGATCACATCTCTTTGTTTCCTCTGCCACTGTCACTGCTCAGAGCAGTTTGTTTATGGGAGGCCTCATTAATGGTTCTTTACAGCTGACCCCTGCTGTAGAGGGTATTGCCACTCCACAGGTTTCTATCACACAATTTTCTGGGTATGTCAAAAGCGTATGTCAGAGCAGAAAGGGCAGAGATAAAACCTTGGGGATTCTAAAGAGTGACACCTGGCTGGAATTCAATTTGTCAGGAAATGTAAACCTGTGTTGCAATGCACCAAGAAGCTTGGGTTAACTTAAAATGACTCATTTGCTGGAGTTTAAAATTAACTCTAAGGACCCTCGATGACAGTGTTCAAACTCTGTACAAACATAATACTGAAATATTAAAACCCAGTGAAAATTATGTTTTGATTCGAGACAATGAATATGCTTAATTAAACCGGCACTGAAAATGTAAATATTTTAGCTAGCATCGCATTAACGCTAAAACCCTGGGAATTAAATTGTACATTTCTAATCTTTCATAATGATGAAATTCAAAATGTTATTGTTGTGTTTATAAAGGAGTCCATTGTTAGGCAGCTTATTCATTATGAGACAATGGTTACACATCTAATTCCACAGCAGGGAAGGAATTCAATGGTTCGATATTGCGTACAACAAGAAGTGATTTTACCAAAAAATCAATACGATGTAATATTGAATTCTAAAATCTGAACAAATAGAAAGACAGAAGGTATCACAACCAACTGATATTTGTAATTATAGTCATATTGCATCTTAATGGACACTGTAAGCAAATTATTTTGATAATAAAATAAATAGGCATTCTACTTAACTGCACTAAATAGAGTGGCCCTTTCAGGGGAAAAGTGTTATGCTTTATCTAAGAACTAACAGCAAACAACAACAAAAAAAACCCCCAGAAAACAAGTCAAAACACCACCTTGATTTTCTAAAGAGTGTAAATGTGGTTCTTTACCCTGGAAATAATTCCTTATCACTTTATGTAAAGCCATTTTATCTGTTTTTGATCTAATGTTGACTTCACTTTGTTCAACAACTTGGTATAAAGACAAAACATGATAACTGGATATCTGTTACCCTAATATTGGAAAATCAATGCTATCAAAATTATGAAAAAAACTGAAATTCAAAGTTTGGTTGCCTTTTGTTAAAGTTTAAACATAGTCCTACATGCTGGTGGAATCTGTTGATATTTTAAAATATTTAATTGAAATGGCCATTTTAAGGTGAGACAGTGTGCACCTGTAGCATTTAAGTGTACTAATCTATTCCTTTTACATGATTAGTTTCCCACCCTACCCCACAGCCACCCACACTGCCAAAACAGGATTATCTTAAGCGTGTGTCTATTCTCCTGTTCATTTCCATGTATTTCTTTAATCACAAGAGTGAGAGAAAAAAATAAAACGGGTTTTCAAGGAAAATAATTTGTGTACATCAGCATTATTAACAATACCCTCATGGTGGGCAGACTCTAATATGACCTTCAATGATCACTGGCTCCTTTATGTCATGCCCGTGTATAATCTCTTCCCCTTGAGTGTGGCCTAGACCTAGTGACTTGAAGAGAAAGAAGCAACAGTGATGGGCTAGTATTTTCAAGATTAGGTTATAAAAAGAGGGTGACTTCAGTCGTGGGTGCCCGTCTTGCTCTTTTGCTTACTCACTCAGAAGGAATCCAGCTACCACATTTTCATCTGTGCTATAAAGAGGCCTTCATAACAAAGAATTAAGGCAGACCTGCAACCAACAGCTATGAAGAACTGAGTCCTGTCAGTATCCACATGTGTGAGCTTGGAAGCAGGTCCTCTCCCAGTCAAATCTTCAGATGAGACTACAGCCCCAGACTATTCCATGATTGTAGCCTTCTAAAAGACCTTGAAGCAGAGGACCCAGAGAGGACCTGAACTCTTACTTACAGAAATTGTGAAATAACAACTGTTCACTATTTTAAGCCACTAAGTCTTGAGGTCATTTCTCATGTAGCAGTAGATAATTAATACAACTTTGCTCACCCTCATGTCTCATAGAGAATCTGTCAATCAGTGAACAAAATTTATGGAGTTGACAATGAGTATTCAAAAGAAATTTAAGATTTAGTTTTGGACATCAAGTTAACTAACAAGATCTGTTATTCTTTCCCTTGCTGCCGATTACTAGTGACCGTTTGTGGCCAGCTGGTGACACAGATACCGACAAACCATACTGTCATTGTATGTTTTATTCTAATTGTTAAAAATTGTTAATATGGTCTTATAAACTCTACAAGGAGGATTAGACACAGGTTAATTTTATTTTTCAGCTTCTATAGCCCCAAGGAGTTTTGACCTAAACTGGAGGGTCCTTGGAAATCAGCCCTAGATGCAAAAAAAAAATCCTGAAAATAAAACTGGATTTCTTTCTCTTTCAGTCGTCACGACACAAACCTCCCACTCTGAGCCCAGTATAGATATAGATACAAATATGGGTATAGATATAAAACTTGAACTGCTATAGCTACCAAGTATTTATTGAACATCTCAGGTATAACAGGTCATCTACTGAGTGACAAAGAAAAAGTCAAATATAGGGTAGCATGGTTTCAAATCACTCCATAAAAAGGATTCTGTAGAACCCACAATACGCCATGTGGAATCTCCGGAGGGTAGAGTCCTGAGAAGAGGAGGATGGAGGATTCTGCTGCAAAAAGTCTCACTTCTTTAAAATAAAGTTTTTAAATTATAGGAATGGTGGCATGCGCACACTCAATTCCTGGTTAGAAATGAATGGGAAAACGTTGGCCCTGATCTGATTTGGCACCATCCAGCCATTTACAGTCAAGTGCTGTATAACGATGTTTTGGTCAACGATGGACTGCATATACAATGGTGATCCCATAAGATTAGTGCCAAACAGCCTAGGTGTGTAGTAGGCTATACCATCTAGGTTTGTGTCAGTGCACTCTATGATGTTCGCACAATGACGAAATCACCCAACGACATATTTCTCAGAATGCATCCCCGTCATTAAGCAATGCATCTCTGTATCAAATCAAGACAAACTGAAGGGGCCCTGGAGCTTAAGTGTTTTCACTTCCATCTGATCACTATAATTACCAGTACAAATCACTTTCTTCATTCTCAAGGTTGTGGGGATTTAATTGGAACTCTGTTGAATAAAGTGGACAACTTGGTTTTGAAAACTGAAATAAAAAGCAAACATAAAACACAGAATTAGCAAGAGATTCCACCAAATAATGACAGTCCAAAACTAATACATGGTTTTTGATAGAAGCATTACTTTTTTCTTATAGCAACTAGTTTTATCTTATAAAATGTAACAAAGCTTCTATCACTGTGACACATGCCATTGAAAAACTAAATCTAGGGGCTGGCCTGGTGGCTTAGTGGTTAAGTTTGCACACTCTGTTTTGGTGGCCCAGTTGGTGGGTTCCTGGGTTCGGATCCCAGGGCATGGACCTACATACCACTCATCAAGTCATGCTGTGGCAGTGTCCCACATATAAAATAGAGGAAGATTGGCATAGATGTTAGCTCAAGGACAATCTTCTTCAAGCAAAAAAGAGGAAGATTAGCAACAAAATGTTAGCTCAGGACCAATCTTCCTCACCAAACCCACCGCCCCAAATCCTAAACCAAGAAACAAGGTGCTTATTCTCTACCATTTTATTCATACTAGGTTTTTTGGCATGCATTAGTGGAAAAAAAGAAAAAATATAAGGCTGGAAGTAAATTTTCTAATAACTGGCAAGGTAAAGTTACTACAGATATTAGCTAATTACTCAATACCAACATGAAATATAAAGAAGAGAGGCTCAGTATGGTACATATAACAGCTGTTAAGAGAGTGGATTCTAAGAGTTCTCATCACATGGAAAAAAACCTTTTCTTTTCTCTTTTTTGATATCTATATGAGATGACTGATGTTAACTAAACTTACTGTGGTGATCATTTCACCATATATGTAAGTCAAATCATTAGGTTCTACACCTAAAACTTATATCATGCTGTATGTCAATTATATCACAATAAAACTGGGTCAAGGGAGATGAGATGCTCAGATCATAATGAGAGCTGTTTTATTTTTTTCTTATTTCTTGCCATTTATGGCCAAGGAGTTTACTGATAGTTCAGAAGGAATTGTTAGATAATATCACAATTGCACTGTATGTGTGCCTATCCATTATTTTCTATGTGCATACTAAGTATGCATTTTCTTATTCAATAACTACTCAATACATGTATACATGCACATGAACACACACACACGAGACTGATTGTATTAATATATGAATGAACAAGATAGATTCTATATAAAATTCTTTGCACAAGTGCTGAGTCTCTTTTTTGGTGCCATATTATGCTACACTATAAAATGTATCTCCAGTTACTTTGGCTAAAGTTAAAATAACTTGTCTTACTACTGCGCTGGAGTTTGAGGTTTCCCTATTTAGTTATCAATCTATGTAGATTACATTCCCTAAGATTTCATAAAATGTATACAAGGCAACATAATTAATAGTTCCTATTAAAATGTATTTTTATAATGATCAAAGGGTCAATAAATCATAAAGATATAACAAAGTTAAATTGTGTATGCACCAAACAGCAGAGGGTAAAAATACATATGGCAAAAACTGATAGACGTAAAAAGAGAAATAGACAAACCTACAATTACAGTTATGGACTCCAACATTCCCTTCTTGGTAAGTGGTAGAACTAATAAACGGAAAATCAACAAGACTATAGGAGAAATAAATTGCACAAGCAACCACCAGGATCTAATTGTCATACAGAACATTCTAGCCAATATCAGCAGAATATACATTTCTTTAAGAAGATATTCACCAAGATAGATCATATCATGGGCCATAAAACAAATCTCAAGAAAATAAAAAGACTAAAATTATGTAGAATATGTTTTCTGACTATAATGGAATCAAACTAGAGATCAGTAACTGAAGGACAAGTGGAAATCACCAAACACAGGACATTGAACAACACACTTCTATTTACTCCATGGGTCCAAAGGAAAGCGTCAAAATAAAATTAAAAAAAAAAAAGAACTGAATGAAAATGACAAGACAAGCTATCAAAATATATGGAATTCAGCTAACACAGTGCTAAAAGGGAAATTCATAGCACTAAATGCTTACATTAGAAACAGGGAGAGGTCTCAAGTCAATAACCCATGTTCTTCCTTCAGGAAAACTTTTTTAAAATGTGAAATAAACACAAATCAAGCCAAAGGAAGGAAATAATAAAGGTCAAAGCAAAAATCAATAAAATTGAAAAAAGGAAAACAGAAAAATCAATGAAACTAAAAGATAATTCTTCAAAATAAAATCAATGAAATTGAAAAACCACAGGAAAATGGCCATGGATAAAAAGAGAGAAGATTGAAATTATGAATAAAACTAGGAGTATCCATTATAGTCATTGGCAATATCAGAAGGATAATGAGAGATTACTGTGAGTAATTTTACACTCATAAATTACAAAATTTAGAAGAAATGGTCCTAGATGACATACTCAACAAGATAAAATAGATGATCTGAATAGTCCTAAAACCATTAAAGAAACGCAATTAAAAAAAAAAGTATTATGGTAACATTGGTTTATAACATTATATAAATTTCAGGTGTACATCATTATATTTTACTTTCTTTTTAGCTTATATCATGTTCGTCACCCAAAGACAAATTACAATCCATCACCACACACATGTGCCTAATACCCCTTTCGTCTTCCTCCCTCCCCAACTTCCCCTCTGACAACCACCAATCCAACCTCTGTCTCTATGTGATTGTTGTTTTTATCTTCTACTCATGAGCGAGATCATACAATATTTGGCTTCCTCCCTCTGACTTATTTTGCTTAGCATAATACCCTCAAGGTCCATCCATGTTGTCACAAATGGCCAGATTTCATTGTTTCTCATGACTGAATAGTATTCCATTGTGTATATATACCACTTCTTCTTTATCCATTCGTCCCTTGATGGCCACTTAGGTTGCTTCCAAGTCTTGGCTATTGTCAGTAATACGGGAATGAACAAAGGGGTGCATGTATCTTTATGCATTCATGTTTTCAGGTTCTTTGGGTAAATACACAGCAGTGAAATAGCTGGATTGTATGGTAGTTCCATTCTTAATTTGTATGTGTGTGTGTGTGTGTGTGTGTGTGTGTGAAAGATTCACCTTGAGCTAACAGTCGTTGCCCATCCTCCTCTTTTTTTTTTCCTTAACGAAGATTAGCCCTGAGCTAAAATCTGTGCAAATCTTCCTCTACTTATATGTGGGATGCCTCCACAGCATGGCTGATGAGTAGAATAGGTCCGCACTCAGGACCTGAACCTGCAAACCTGGGCTGCCAAAATGGAGTGGGGAACTCTAACCACTTGGCCATGAGGCTGGCCCCATCTATTCTTAATTTTTTGAAGAATCTCCGTACTGTTTTCCATAGTGGCTGCACCAGTCTGCACTCCCACCAGCAATGTATGAGAGTTCCCTTCTCTCCATATTGATTGGTAAGGAAGGAATAAAACTGTCCAAATTTTATGAAAAACTCTTAGAACTAAGAAGTAAGTTCAGCAAGGTTGCAGGATACAAGATCAATATATAAGAGTAAATCACATTTCTACATACTAAAAATGAACACATGGAAACTGGAAATAAAAACACAATGTCATTTATTGTTGCCTTAAAGAAAATCAAATACTCAGGTCTAACAAAATAGCTTAAGCATTTGTGTCTTGAAAATTACGTAATTCTGATGAAAGAAATCAAAGAAGGCCTAAATAAATGTAAAGACAAACTACATTTGTGGTTTGAAGTCTCAACGTGGTAAAGATGTTAATTCTCTCTAAATTGACCTAGAAGTTTAATGCGATTCCTATCAAAATCCCAGCAAGTGTTTTTACAACCTAGACAAGCTTATCTCAAAATTTATATGAGAAGACACAGGACCTAGAAGAGCTAAAAAAATTTTTTTGATGGATAGGAATAGTGTGAGGAATCACTCTGTCTGATGTTCTGTCTTACTATGTAACAACTGTAACAACACGGTGTGGTATTGGTGGAGGAGAGTCCCATAGATCCATGAAACAGAGTAGAGAACTGAGATATAGATCCACAAACACATGCTTCACTGAGATTGACAAAAATGCAAAAGCAATTCAATGGAAGAAGTACAGCATTTTTAATAAGTGGTGTTGAAGCAAATGGACATTAAGAGGCAAAAAAGCAAAACAAAGAAATAAAGAAGGAACATCAACCTAAATACTGCAGCTTAATGCAAAAATTAACTCCAAATGGATTATGGACTCATAGGTAAAACATGAAACTGTAAAACTTTTAGAAAAATACATAAAAGAAATTCTTTGGGACCTAGGGCGAGAGGGAAAGTTCTTACACTTGTTACCAAAAGTACGATTCATAAAGAAAATTTAATAAACTGGACCTTATCAAAATTGAAAAAACTTTTTCTTTGTGAAAGATTCTGTGAAGAGGGTAAAAATCAAGCTAAAAACGGAGAAAAAAAATACTTGCAAGCCACATATCTAAGGTAAGAATTATATCTAGAATATGTAAAACAGCTCTCTAGTCAACAGTATAGAAACAAATGACCCAATTAGAAAATGGGCAGAACACAAAAAACAGTTCTTTCACTGAAGAGGGTATACAGATATCAGATAAGAACATAAAAATATGTTCATCATTGTTAGTCATAAGGAAAATGCAAATTAAAACCACAATAATATTTACTATACACCAATAAGAATGGCTAAAATAAATACAGTGATTACATCACGTGTCAACAAGAATGCAGAGGAACTAGATCCCTCATATATTGTTGGTGGGAGTGTAAAATAGGGCATCTATTCCGGAAAATTTCTCAAAAAGCTAAACATTTACTTATCATATGGCCAAACAATTGCACTCTTGGGCATTTATTCCAGAGAAATGAAAACTTACTCTCAACCAAAAATCTGTATACAAATGCTCATTGCAACTTAATTTTTTTAGTTCAAATCTGGAAACAACTAACTGTCCTTCAACAGATGAATGGTTAAATATACTGTGATTCATCAACATCATGGAATCTTACTTAGTCTTAAAAAGGAACAGACTATTCATATATGCAAAAATTTGGATGGATCTTAAAGGAATTATGCTGAGTGAAAAAGAAATCTCAAAAGGCTATGTATGATTACATTCATATAACATTCTGAAATGACAAAATTATAGAGATGGAGAACAAATAAGTGGTTGTCAGGTACTAGGGAGGGGCAGAACGGGGGAGATCGGTGACCGTCACTATAAAGGGATAGCATGAGGAATCCCTATGATGGAATTGTCCTGTCTCTAGACTATGGTCATGGTCACTCAAATCCACGATAAAACTGCATAGAACTAAATACACACACACACGCACACAGAGAAACACACAAATGAGCATATAAAACTAGTGAAATCTGAATTAGATCAGTGAAGTTTCACTGTCTGTTATTTCCTGCTTGTGATATTATTCTAAAGTTAATGAAGATACTCAGATTGGAAGAAACTGGGTGACGTTTATATGGAATTGCTCTGACTTATTTCTTAAAATTACATGTTAATTTACAATTATCCCCAAATAAAAAGTAAAAGGTATTCTTAATGAGGATCAGAACTTAAGGCCATGATTGTAATAGCTAATTGCCAGGCGTCAAGTGCTGTGCTAAGCCTTAATAGTTTTTAATTATTGTGAGAGCTCTATGAGACAGGCACATGTTATTAATCCTTATTTCACAAATAAAAACATTGATGTTTTGAAAGTTAATAAATTTTTCATAAGAGGATATAGCTTATTAGTAATAAAGGAGCGATTTAAACGCATGTTAGTTTGAATATAGCTAAAGCTCTTGGCTACAACACTTTACTGTGCTATGAAAAAAGCAAGTTTATTATCTTATACATCCTTCCTTTATATTTATACTTGGCATAATGATTGGCAATAAATTTATAGCTATTTATGAATAAATGAATGTAGTCATTAAGCCATCAAATTTTATTGTCTGAAAGCACAGGAATAACAGCATAAGGGAAAGAGCAAATTCTATGTTCCTTCAAGTCATGTAATTTGGAAAACTAAATGAAAATCTGAGCTTCAGTTTCTTGATTGCATGACTAGAGAAATGGATGCTTCATATATCTTTTAGATCCTATCTCTCAAATATCAGATGTCTCAAGCAAGTTTTTGGCATCTCACTTAATTTATGATTGACATTTTTAATGAGTGTCTGAAATGCCAATATTTTGTGTTGTTGATAAAATGATCCATATGTTTTACATTTCAGATACTCAGGCAGCTGAATTGACATTCTGTTATGAAATGTTAGATTTCTAATATAGTTCCAAATCTAGACAGTAGGCTACCCATTTCCATAAGGAACTTAGAATATGCTCAAGATTTTATTCTTGTTCTCATCTGAGACTTGGAATTTTGAAGGACCTAGATGTGCAAAGACAAATGCTGCAATAGATGAATCTTAATCAAGAATGACAAATGCTCTGTAGAAGAATTAACATTACTTGGTAGGACAAGGGACTGAGCTAGAAATTTCATATCAGCAAGCTCAGAAGACCCTCACTAGCACTTGAACAGGGACTTGTTGCTCATGTGTCAACTGTCCCCATCAGGACTGTAAGATTCAGGAGGGCAGGAAGTTGGTGTCATTCCTTTATCACACTATTCCCAACATTTATAACAGTTCTTGGCACATAGTGAGGGTTGTTGTATCAACAAAAGCTGAAAAATAATCTAGTAACATCCTAGACTAGCACATTTCGACTTTCACCTGATTATTGTATATCAGTCTCAATTGCTGTGTTTATTTGAACTTCATCTCGGTGAGCTTGGAATTAAAATCACTGCATTGTCTTCTTTCATTCTTACATTTTGGCACAAACAAATATCTGAATACAGTATTTCAGACTTCTTTCATTTCCCTTTTCAGAGTCTCTTGCTAACATTATAACCCAATTCATTTCTTTGGAATTCCTAATTTTTCCTCGATTTATAAATAGTAGAAGAGAAATAAGATAGTTTTCTCAAGATATCTCTTTATGTTATTGTTATTACATGCTGTCAGGTTGGCTCCAACTCCTGGCGACCCCATGACGGAATGATGCCCACTATGTCCTGTCCTCAAGAGCCCTCCTCAGCTTCTGTAGACTCATGCCTATGGTTTCCTGTATGGAGTTAATCCATCTCACATTTGGTCTTCCTCTTTTCCTGCTGCCTTCTACTTTTCCCAGCATTACCATATTTTCCAAAAGAATTCTGCTTTCTCATAATGTGGCCAAAGTAGGACAGCTTCAGTTTTAAGATTTTTGTCTCCAGTGATAGCTCAGACTTAAGTTGCTCTAGGACCCACTTGTTTTCGTCTTTCTGGAGGTCCAGGCTACCTGCAGAGCTCTCTTCCAACACCATATTTCAAATGAATCACTTTTTTCCTGTCAGTCTTCTTCACTGCCCAGCTTTCGCATCTGTGGCTAGTAATTGAGAACATGAGGTGTGGGTAATCTTGGCCTTAGCCTCTAATGATACTTTCTTACACTTGATGATCTTTCCTAATTCTTTCATTGCCGTCCTTCCAAGTCTCAGTCTTATCTTGATTTCTTGCTGCAGTCTCCATCTAAATTGGTGACTGAACCAAGGGAAACAAGATCTTTAACAATTTCAGTGTCTTCATTGTCTACGTTAGGGTTGTGTAGTTCTGTAGTCATGATTTTTGTCTTTTTTTTTTTTTTGGCCGAAGAAGATTTGCCTTGAGCTAACATCTGTTGCCAATCTTCCTCTGTTTTGTATGTTAACTGCCACCACAGCACGGCCACTGAAAGACAAGTGGTGTAGGTCTGCGTCCGGGAACCAAACCTGGGCCATGGAAGCAGAGCACCCCTAACTTTAACCACTGGGCCATCAGAGTTAGCTCTATAGTTTACCTTTTGTAAGTCTCAGGATTTGCTCTGACGGCCAGAAGTAGCATTTTAGAATAAAACTCAGAGAAGTAGATCACTGACACTCTGTGTTAGGTATTCTTGACCTTTGCCTTTTGAGGAGCCCAGTGGGGACTTTCCGTCCTGCAGAAGAACCAGACTGGAGAGAATAATATCTATAACTGGCGTGTTCCTCCAAGTTTCACACCATGGTCCCCTCTCTCCTGTCACACTTTAGTTTTTCTATATCAGGACAGAAATATAATCGCAAATAATTCATTGCTTTGCTTTCTGCAGCCTGTCAGAAGTTTAGTCAAAAAGATTTCATTAATTAATTCACTCATTCATTCATTCACCTAAAACGTTCTGTGCTAGATAATAAGAATGTAACAGTGATTTATAATCCTGCTGCTTGCTTTCCAGCAGGATTTAATGGCTTCCTCCTTGATTTATGAGTTCATAGCTATGGCCAACTTGATTTTCTTTATTCCTATTGTACTCACCATGAACTGGTAAGTGCAGTGACAGACCCTTAACGTTAAGGGTCACTTTGAAGAGACCCTCTCATGGCAACTCTAAGTTAATTCAAGATGATGGCATTGATATCCTCCCAGCAGTTTAAGTTAGAAGCTTCTTTGTTCTAGCTCTCATCCATGTACATATATATAGAACCTACATTGATTATATATATTGATTATATATAATCATATATATAGCCATCAAATACATATCATACATATAATACATTATACATATTTTATACATTTATTATACAACATTATAATTATACCTTCAAACAGATCTCTTCATTTACTCTCCTCCTCTTTCCTGTGCCTGGGGTCTCATCATTTTTTCATGGAGTCTTGCCTTCTAAGTTCTCCTTATCTCTAGTTTCTCTCCGCGATCATGCTTCACATTGCCACTAAAATCATGTAACTAAACACAAATTTTTCAATTGTTGCTAATTGTTTATAAAACAATCAAAACTACAAAGTCAAAAATTACTTCTTCAGACGCATTTCCTCTCTCTTTCACAGTACTCCAACACACTCCACCTCCCATACCACATTAGGCTATTTACAGGACATGTTCTGCAATCTCATGTCTTTGGGAAGCTTCTCAGATGGGTCCCTCTTCATGGGTACGTTATACTCTGCTCACCCTCATCGTCTGCCTGTCGCTTATTCCCCAATATCTGTTTTCTACAGCAGTTTGTAGACATTTTCATTGTAATTCAACTCATTATAAACAGAGATTTGTTTATAGCAGATTGTAGCCTTTTTGAAGATAGGGATTTTGCCTTACTCCATATAATCACAGATCTATCTTATTCCCTATAAAGAAAGAAAGAAAGAGAGCAGGAGGGAGGGAGAGGGAGAGATAAGGGAGGGAAGGAAGGAAGGGAGAGAGGGAGGGAGGGAGGTGAGAGACAGAGAGAAAGAGAAAGAAAAAGGAGGGAAAGAAGAAAGGAAGAAAGGAAAAAACAAAGACTCATGAGTGAAGGAGATGTTATGTATAGGTTCTGGTTCTACTAAATAATTCCCGTATAATGACATTTTTATGTAGTAATTTTCCTTTTTCTTATTACACTTTGCCCAACCCAAGTACCAGCTTTAAGCTGCAGCCTGGCGTAATCAGCACATTGGGATCTCTGTTCAACACGGCTTCACAGGTTTCAGAGAAACATCACTGGAAAGGAGACTGATTTTCCTGATGCACCCGAGTCCTTACCCCTTCAAATTACGAGTTCCACTATCAATTTACAAGTGATTTGTGGCACGTCATGTACCACATTTTTCCTTTCGTTTATCTGTTTTTACTTGTATTTTCCTGGCAGAAATGACTTTATACTTTTGGCATATATATAAACAACTTTTTTTCTGGCTTATGTTTTTCCTGTTTTATAGCCATTAGATTATTTGAAGATGAATCTGGGATGTGGGTAACTTAGGAACATGTTCTCACACCTCACATCACAGGTTTGATTCTTACTGTATTAAAATAATATTTTGATAGAATGTTACTGCACTTCTCCATACTCATAAATGTGATACAGCAAAGAATAATTTCTTCCTACACAAAAATGGAACCAATTACTGAGGAATGACAGAAATTTAAGACAAAACTTTTCCTGAAACACAACCTCATATACATTCACTTTACACCGATTTTGTTGCATATGTTTCATGTTAATGCCATGTGTGCATATGAATCTTAAAAGAATAGTTCCGTCCAGTGTAAATGAAAGCAAAGCTTTAATGCTTTGCTTAATTATAAATGCTATGGGTCCACTGTTTGAGAGAGCTTTTCTCCAGAGATTACAAATAGCATGAGGTATGTCCAATTAAGTACCAGACTGACAAGAATTTTCCTTTTGCTTACTGGCAACCCTCAGATATCTCATTCAGAATTAGAGATTCAACTACTCTTAATAACAGCAGGGCTCCACTTTCTACTCATTCTGGCATTTCTCTCGCTGCATATTGGAAATACTGGAATCTCTGTTCTATTAAAGTCTGTGTGTTTGTGTGTGTGTGTGTGTGTAGTGAAAGCAACAGAAAAAAAGGGAGAAAATATATTGCTGTCCATCTTTCTCTGTATACAAAGAGATTTTTTAAATTTCTTTTCTGAACATGTTATCTACAATTACATAGATCAAAACCAAATTGAGAACTATCTTCTTCAGAACAGTGATTTAGTGTTTATGTAAAAGGAATTTACGTGAAAAATGTACATATCCATATACATTGGAAGGCAGATATTGTCAAATACATATACATTCAATTAATAATAATATCTGAAATTAGGATGGTATGATTTATAATAAGAGAGAAACCAAACAAACCAATACAAAAATCTTTCCAGAGAGTAAAATTTCACCTTTATAAATTTATAAAAATAGACAAAAAACAAACAGATAACTGTGTCTGTCTACCACTTAGCAAAGATGAATACTCAATATAAATACAAAAATTTTTGACAGCTGGGATAATGTGCCTTAATGGTTCATTGACAGGCAGACTGGTTTCAACCATCTGCATATTTATTTCTATTTCTGTGGTGGTCCAGCTGCAAGTGTTACCACACTTGGTAATGCCTTCAATTAGATCTGCACTCTTCATGGATGTCATTATTTTTCATAACCGTCCTCCCATGGGTTTCATTTAAAGTAGGCAACAATAAAAATATATAAGTGGTACAGTTAACATTCATAATTTTATGTCTCATTTTACTATAGGAGTGACAAATATTGATAGGTTTCAGCAAATGTAAGGCTTTATACTGATCCAGAGTATCTCAATTTGCCTCCCCAGTGATTCTGTGAACTAATCCTTTATGACTCTTTCAAATTAAAATATATATTCATCTGATACATTTTAAATGAAAGAAGTAGGTCATGTGTATCAGTGGACACCTGAAGATCCATTCCGTCTTATTTTCCTTTATTTTGTGACTGATTCCTGCCTTGTTAATCAGCTCTCCCTTTAATATTATAGAAACACTTAATGGTTCTCCATGAAGTAAGATGAAAGCTGAATTACAATTCACTTTTTCCTTAGGGGCTCAAATGATAAAGGTAGCTTCAGAAATCTGAGACATGCTGAGATTTAGCTGAAAGCAAGAAGAGGCTTAAATCATCCCCACAACAGAAAAGCCTGCAGGCAAGTAGGGTGGACCAATTAAAGCATTCCAAGTCATCCCCAATGGTTCTTTGAGTCAGATGTCAATTATCGCTAGACTCGCCAGGGACTGAGGGTTCCGTCTGTGCATCAAGACCTACTTGGACCTTAATTTGGCTTCGTCAAAATAACCTTTGTCTGTGACAAAAGTCTTCTTTAACTTGTAAGGCTGATTAAGTTCTGCTATATTTCTAAAGGAATGGTGAGCTAATTTTATTTTGAAGCCCTTTGATATCCACACTAACTAAATATCTGTCCGGAATATATATTCCAGTTAAACATTTTCAAATGAATCTCCAGAGATAATCATGAGCCATTTGGAATTTTTTTTACTATGTAGAGCCAGTATTATTATAATATTTATAATCATTGGAAAATAGAAAATGCTTTTTAACAGTTGAAACTTTTTGTTTTGTTTAAAAAAAAATTAGAAAAGAAAAAAATGAAACGATCTTGACACGTGTCAATCACCGTGGTTCCAGTTTATTACTTGGAGAAAAAATTTTGGCTAGTTGGTGGGTACTACCTTTGCCGGTCAATCATGAACTAAGACCTCTGTTGTTCAAGTATAATATACATACAGACCATCTATACTACCTTCCTTTGGGTCCTGATATCCCCACCATTCTTTTTTAAAACAAGACGTGTATTTCTCACGATGTATCTATTTCTGGCCCATTATATATTTTGTGACAGAAAATTTTGAATAAGACTGATAGTTTGAAGGTGAGGTTGGTGCTGTAATTTAAAAGGCGTACCTTTAAAAAAGAAACAATTGGATTTGAGTCCTGGCCCTTTCTCCTACTAGGTACGTGGCCTTTGGCAAATGACTTACAAGAGTCTCAAACTCCTCACCCTTGAAAAGTAGACAATGATCTCAAGTGTGTAAGGTTTGTTGAAAGGATTAGAATGTAATGTATGTGACCCACATAATGCAGTGCCTTGCAAAATCTGAATGTGTGTTCACATGCATTATTTTTATTATTAGAATTCTCATTCTGCTACAGTGTTTCAAATTATCTGATCACTGCCACATTAAGAATCCTACATAGCCATGGAAACTTACTCTGTCCTGTTGTAATATTATTTTATATTTGGAGACATAAAAAAGAATTATGCCTCTTGGGTATTTTAAATGTCCCAGCTTCAGAGTTACCCAGGATATTGTGTTGAAAGTTGTTTCCTGCAAATCCATCTATGCTAAAGAGCATAGTTTAATTGTAAGCACATGGTGAACGTGGGCACACCGAGCACTGTCTCATTTGTGTCTTTCCGTCTGCCAAATCATACAGAACCTACTAAAATAAGTGAAGTAGAGAATGAGCCAATTTTCTGAGAAGCTTTAGGAAGGACACATGTGATATAGTGGAGGAATGAAGACCAGAAATAAACAGTAGTATAGCATAATCTCTTGCTAGGAGTGACATTTCCAAGTTAGGCCTAAATTTCATCAGTTCCCTAAAATGCAAGCCAGGAAATGATTAGTATGTAACTCTGTATATGGCCCAGTTAACGTTTCTCTCAACTTTCAACTATACAAGTTCAGTTTCCTCAAAACCTTGAAAATTTCTGTTTTCTGGTAAATTAGGGTGGGTAGGAAGGTATACAAGCAATAGAAATGGAAAGAATATTGGTGGTTTTTTGGAAGTTTCACTAGACCATGAGGTGAGTAGAGACAAAAGGAGCAGAGGTCAGCAAAACAAGTGCCCCCACGTGGCAGGTAGTTCAGACAGGAGACTGACATGATCTAAAGTTAAAGGCTTTATACTTAAAGGAAAACAAACGGTCGTGTTATGTCTAAAGATGAATACTTTCCACAATAAGATGAGAACAGCTTTATGGTTAAGACCATTTTGCATCAAAGAAGCTAAACTCAGATCATCATATGCGAGTAAAATACCAGTTACCAAAAGTTTCCGTTAATTTTTATAACCCACTAGAAGATTAGAGAAACATTCAGTGATTCCCACAGTAATTGTAATCACTACTGCTGTGTATAATGTTGTTCTGAGAACATCAATTGCTTAAAATTGATAACAGTTCCACCCTAGAATTACATAGCCAATTATGTGTCTCTTTCATTTGTCACACCAGATTAGATTTCTGGCCCATCTAGTTAGGCAGATTGCCTCTGCCAGTGACCAATACAAGCAATGTTGCAATGTGAGGAAAAGAGAACATAATGATATAAGCAGTGAAACAAATGAGCAGGTCTCATTGCATAGGCTTCCTGAGGATACCAGCATGAAATCAGATATCCAGGGTTTACTAACATAGATAATACAACTATATCATCTGATAGAAATACATCTCACACATTTTTGACATAAAAACCTTTAAGGACATTTAAAATATCTTTCAGGACATCTGCTTCTACCACTCTGAAAATCAAAAAATATTGTCATGTCCCCTGTTTTGAGAGGAAAAAAACCCCTCAATTGTCTTCAATAATAAAACGAATTCATTGACTCACAGGATTGCAATGCGTGGAGTAAAGGCAGTACCCAGCCAGCAGTGTCTGTCCGGCTCCAGGTCTATTCCATTGCCCTCATTCCCATACCAGCTCTGTCTTCAGGCTAGCTTTCCTCATGGGAGCTTAAAGGACCCCTATAGTTCCTGTTAGCGTATTTTTTTTTCACTTTTATAAAAATTGATAAAAGCCATCCTGTCCTACCACCAGAAGACAAAAGACCTAAGTTTACTCTAATTTGATCATCTTAGGCCACATGTGTTAGAAAAGAACATCTATTTTCTTGGTTTCCCATTTCTGTCAGGAGATTTTTGCAAAAGTAGCAGTCGTGGCCATTCTTTCCACACTTCCCTCTCTCATTATCATGGACGAGGCATGTCCTAACCAACTAGTGACGGGCTAAGGTCTTCCATCCTTTAGTGAACTCTTCCTGGGGGCCTAAAGTGTTCTTTCTTATACTCTGCTAACTTCCTGTGCTTACACTGTTGCAGCAAATATCACAGTCTCCTCTGGGGTGTTCTCCCTTTCTTGGCTGCAAGCTTTTCCAAGGCAAGGATGAAATATTTATCACTATATCTACAGCCCATTGTACAGTGCCGAATTCATAGAAGATACTCAATATACGGTTGATGATGAGCACGTTAAAGTGACACTTAATTAAGTGGTATTGTAGCATGTTTTGGATATGCCTATATGAATTCCTACTCAATTTCTCTGCTGATTGCATCATTCCTTCCTTCTACTTTCTTCAGTTTCAACTTGCTACATGTTACTCCTTTCATTTGGGGAAGAAGCATCATAGTGTGAAAACTTGATCCTTAGTTATTTAAACTGATATTAAAGATACTTGCTTGAAGACTTCTCAATTGTGTATTCTAGGTTGAAGGAAAAACCAGGTGTTCTCATGTAGAATAATGATGTCTAGGTCTTCTGAACAGAAGAAATATGCAAGTTCACACATAATTGTCTAATGAGAATACACTATCAACCATTGTATCTGTCTATCTATTTATCAGCTTTCTATCAATATTCTGGGTAATTTATATGTCATTTAGGGGCCTTCCATAAAGGAAGTCTAATCGTCAGTCTTACTTGGAGATGTCAAGTGAAAGTAGAATCAATTCTAGGAAAAGAGTACAGAATCAATGGAGTGATGGAGGAGAATGAATTCACAATCAAATTCCTTGAGAAGCTTCTTGGTTGGTTAAGGGACTCACCCTGAGTGAGATGATCCAAATTTGGGGGTTTTGGTCTAGCATTAGAGATAGTCCTATAGCTTGTACTATCTCCTACAGGGAGTCTGTGCAGCGGTTTTCTAATAATATGGAAGGAGAGTGAAAGATTTTGTTTCCTTTTCCACCATGCACCTTTGATTACCATCTCCAAAGCTGGTAGGACTAGAACACATTTCTTGACCACCTACTTTTTTGTTCCCTAAGATACAATACCCATATTTTATCTCATGGACATATGTCAAAGATCATTAGGCCTCTAAACAAATACATGTCTCTCTTTACAGCCTCCAAATTGCATGTTTCCCTTGAAGGAAGAGATGGTAAAAGAAGAGATAAAGTGTAACATTAATTGCATCATATATCTCTCACATTAGATCCTTGCTTGGATGCTGTTGGGATGGGGGTAAGTACGAGAGCAGGGTAGCAGGAAGCTCTCTGCACGTGGAGAAGATGTCTTAACTACTAAACTTGAACATTAGGCCTTGGGCTTTGACCCACGCATTTTAGTACAACTCTGTTAGCCATTGTAGCATGTTAATACATTAACCATTTGAGTGCCACAAAGTCTGCATCTCTCATTTCTGTCATTAGGACTATGACTTCAGAGATAGCAAATATCAATGCTAGGCTACAACAAAAAATGGTTGGGCTTTCCTATTCGGGGAAAGGTGGCCTTTGCTGGATTCTAGAGTCTGATAATAAGGACGCAGATCATACATTTGTGGCCTTTTTTATCCAATGAATGCTAATTATTCACATAGCTGAATGTGATACCTAAGGTCACTCATGCATGTGTGGGTTTATTTGCTTATATTTTGGTCACCTTGTCTTCAGCAAAGAAGGTGCCAGTTTATTCAGAGTATCTGTTTTAAAAGAGAAATAAAATAAAACACTTTGAAAAATAATAAGTAGCTTACTTAAGAATGACAAATTTAGGTGAATATTTTTATATTCAGGAAAAGGCAATATAATCAAACTATTCATTTTACAAAAGTCTAAATGAAAAAGGTGCCTAATACTTGAAAGTGGATACCTGGGGGGGGGAGGGATTGGAAAATTTCAGTGGTTCTGGGTCTATGAGGTGATAAACTGCAGAATCTCTCTTGAACTTTTCTCTCTGGAAGGTTTCTGCATTTGTGGACTGAAGTATGCAAATACTAAGAGCTACATCTCTGGGAACCGAAGTATTTGGCATACTTTTCTGACCTAAGCAACAAGGAAGTGAGATTACCCTCTCTGGAAGGACACAGTGGGTTGTGTAAGCTATACAGACAAGATATTCATAAAATAAAGGGCCAACATCATGCATTTCCATACAGTTGAATTATGAAGCAAGATATTCACTGGTAGAAGCAATAGATATAGTGAGCTGATTCTACTGCTGTAATCTTTTAGTTTAGATATGAAAACTGGACATTTTAGACTATCACTTCCTGCCCTGGTCTTTGGAAAATTCAAAGAGAAAACACTGGACTTCCTAAAACTATGGCCAATGGTGGTTGGAGCAATCAATGGAAAGATAACAAAGACATTAGCACACTGATATAGTGGAATACTTTATTCTGATAATTAAGACATTATGCTAAGTAATTATCTGAAAATTAATATTCAATTATAGTCTGCTTGTTACTTTGGATGATTTTCTTCTTTAGAGTTCCCATAGCATCCCATATATCACTTTATTGTAGCTCTTCTTATATCACATTAGAAGAGCTTGTGTATGAACATTTGATAATGAGCATTCTATTTTACTTATTGTGAATCCTCAGTACTTCCTATGATTATTAGGAAACAAGAAGAATTTAATCAGTTTTCTTGAATAATTGACTGGATAACCAAATTTCTAAAAGTCTGTGATCAAGAGAAGACCCTCAGCTAGCTTCCAGTCTGATTGGAAACTTGTTTAACTGAAATTGGAAAACTAGAAAAACAGTATCGAACTATTTTGCCTTGCTTTCTTCCAATAAAATATAAACTCTAATCCTTACAGAAGAAATATCTCAAGAAAGTGTCAAAATTTGCCTGAATGGCAAAGAAGGAAATTGTGCATATTAAATTTCCTTTATCATTGTTTCACAATGATTTTATGATGGCTGGAGTTCCCAGAAAGAAAAATGATGCTTACATATACAGATACAAAATATTGCTATATATAACTTTTATTCAGGCAGAATATTCATCATCTGTATATTTTTAGCATCTAGGATAGGAGTCAAAACCTATGATCCTTGGGTCAAACCCAGTGTTCAGCCTGTTTTGTAAATAATGTTTTACTGGAACACATCCACCGCATTCTTTTATGTATGTCTGCTTTCAAGCTACCATGACAGAATTGAGTAGTTACGACAGAGACCAATGGTCTGCAAAGCCTAAACTATTTATTATCTGGTTCTTTATAATAAAAAATTTGTCAACCCCTATTAGGACACAAACTCACTCAAAGTTCCATTCCTTAGCAAATTTTTAATATCTTTCATAAAGTTCTTAAATTTTGTATGGTCTTGTATAATTTTATAATTAAAAAGTTCTATCAACAGTACTGCTCCATGTTGTCACCTTTAATCTCCATTTCTGAAACATTTTTAATAGTTTATAGACTAAGGCTTTTTGGTGTTGTTATAGAAGTTTTGATGCTTTGAACCAAACTGTTTATATGTATTTAACTATTTATGCCAACACTTCTTATTTAAATAAATTAGAAACTCAATAAATTTCCTTGGGAAAGGAATGAACTAAGAGCTTGTTTGATCTTTCTTGAAAAAAGACACTTACTCTTTATATTAATTTGCTTCAAACCTAAAATTTTTCTATTTTCCTAGGCAGGGTTTTTTTTTGAGTGGAGTTAGGGTATATAGTCATATCATGAGATTTACCAATTCCAATTTCTGACTTAGAATAATAGTAAGCCATCGCTTTCCTGATTCTCTTCATTTTCTCTCTTTCTGCCCTCAGCTTTGGCAGGAGAGCCATTCTAGCATCCACAGGCTTTACTTTCTGGAGAAACAGAGGGAGAACTGGCAAGGACTGATCAATAGGGATGACTTTCCCACACTGCTCTAGCAGAGACTGAGAGATCAGGGACATTATAAAAAATACATGAAGGAGTATTCCAGAAAGTCAGAGGCAAAAAGTTGCCAGAGTCCAAGTTGTCCTGTCCTGAAGAATTTCAAGCTACAGTTAGTTTGTCTTTACTTCTCCCCCAGGTATCCTGAAATTGCAATCCTGCTTCACTTTTCTTTAGAAAATATCTGACCAAACTAGGATCAGAACAAAAGCTCAACTGTTTTTCTAACACATATGTACACGAAAGCTACACAGTCCTTACAGGTATCCTCAAGATTGTTGCGTTTAGGCAAAAAAGAAGAGAGAAAGAGATCCCTTCGCTCCTGGCTGTGTACCATCATTATTCAATTATTAAAACTTTTTATCTTGAAGACGCCCTCCATTAATCCAAATAACATACAGCTGCTCTATTCTCTTTTCCATGGCAAGTTAAATTTCTTGAAATAACCAATTGAACTCCTCGTCTCCTTTTCCTTCTTAAGTGATTGCTATTCGTTTTCTGCTCCCGTAAATCCCCTGAATCTGGGATCCAAAATCATTTAACTTGTTTACCTTAAATTCACTGGAGACATTTTTTTCTATTTTCATTTGCATATAAGGTGATCTTTTGACAGCATTTGTTTCTTTTGATCCCTCTTTTTACTTCTATAAAGCCACAAAGCGACGCTCGAATCACACCACTCTCGTTTGAGAAAGATCTATGTTCAACTGCCTATTGCGCGTGTGTGCGTGAGAGTCTTCCAGACACATCATTGTCTCCCAAATCTGCCTGCTACCCAGTGGTCCATTTGAAGCAACTAGTGTTGATATTTACCAGTTGCCTAACATGGAAGACGTCCATTTGATTATGGCACTTCTCTGTTTGCAACTTTTCAATGGTTTGCATTTTCTTTTAGGAGGAAGTCTATACTCCTAAACCTCACTTATAAGAGCCATGATGATTTGGTCCCTTCTTCCTTCTCCAACCTCGCCTCTTAAACTAATATCCTTTACCCTCTATAATCCGGTAACTATCCCTGGATATTTATTTCAGTCCTTTCATGGTCCTATGTTTTTCTCATCTAAATCTTTATGCTCTCTCTCTGCCAGGAATATGTATCGCCACTCTGTGTGATGAGTATAGTGGGACGGGGGAAAGCATGTCTGTTGTATTACCATTATATCCCTACCCACAAGACAGGGCTTGGCATTGAGTTCACACTTGGTATAAGAGTGCACAGAAATACTCACACTTAGCAGTTACTCTGTTTCTGGATATTTTGACCCTAGAAGTTTTTGTTGTTGCTGTTATTGTGAACTTTTTGCTTGCTGGTTTTGAGGCAGACTGAAGAATTTTTTAATGTGCCTTTATGGAATGCTAAAGAAGCTTGAGAAAGAGCAGGTACAGAATTTATCACAGTGATGTTCTGCAAAGTCACCTTGTTTTGTTTTGCTTTGTTTTGTTTCCCTCTGGTGAGGATTAGCTCTGAGCTAACATCTGTCCCAGTTTTCCTCTTTTTTTTTTGTGGGATGCCTCCACAGCATGGCTGATGAGAGGAGTGTGTCTGCACACGAGATCCAAACCTGCGAACACTGGGCTGCTGAAGTGGAGTGCGGGGAACTTTAAGCATTCAGCCGCTGGGCTGGCCCCAAGTCTCTGTGTTTTGATGAAAAGCTCCAATCTTATTTTCTAGGGTCAGAACTCCAACCCTGGCTGTCCTTACTGTACGAGAGCCACCTTCCCAATGACAGCTATGGGGAAGGGCAGTTACCCTTAAAGGCTGCTACCTTGGACACCACAGTTCCTGACTGTTCTTTCAAGTATCAGAGAATTATGTAGATTACGTAAGCCAACGTCATGATATACCTGCACAGGAAAGGTTATATTTTCAATGATTTTACATATGTTGCAAATATTTTGTCATATTCCCCCCACCTATCTTACTTGTTGAGTTTATTATTTGACAATGTAGTTTTAAAATTTTAGATGCGTAGACTAAAAACAAAGAAAGAATGTTAACATTATTTTAACTTTCGTATTTCTAGCTTTAAATTGGTGTTACTAAATATGAATTTGAAATTGTATATATTTTATTTACTTTGTAATATTCAGTTTTTAAAACAGATGCTTCTGATTTTTAACAAAGAATATTCTATATTCATAATGGTAATAATAAACTTACCCAACATTTTTACTAGTTTAGGTGGTTGAGGTGCTTGAAGACGGCAATGTAAACATAGGCAGTATGCTCAGCTTTCTTCCACATGAGGTAATACAGACTTACAGAAGTTCTCAGACATTGAAACTGATACACGCCCTACCAATGCATTAATACTGCTACCTTTCCAAACAAGTAGTCCTAATTTTAGTCTATTAGATTCTATAACTGCAACCAAAATAAATTAAAAAAAAAAGGCATCAAGATAATTTGGAATGATGTGTGCAATTCAGTTCAAACCCAAAATATTCCTTCCAGCTTTTGCAGATTTTGCCACTATCACCCTTAGATTTTAAAAGTAATTTCAATAGCAAGATGATTATGTCAGCACCACTGAGCCCATCAAAGTGAAAGAATATCTTAAAGAGATACTAATACATGTGTATCATTAGCCATTAAAAATTTCCCCCCTGGTTATTGGACCAGATGGTGGGAGAAGCACATCTTGGAAACTACTTGGCTAACAGGATCATAACTTATCCAGAAGAAATAAAGATGCAAATTGACATACTTTGCTCCAAATCTTACTGAAAAGATATTCAAAAATAGAAAGAGTAGAGATTTGAAAATAAAAATTACTTTTTTAAAATGCAAGGCAAAACAAAAGATGGAATATGACCTAGGAAAAATATAGAAAATTAAATGCAGAAATGAAGGCATATAATCCACATGAAAACAACTATGGTAAGAGGTGGCTATATCTGTTGAATACACTATGGCAGTGGCAGAATGTCCAGACAAAAGCAATAGTATTTGATGAAGACAGTTACTATTTAAGCAATGACTACTTTCGATGCTGCTGCTACTAATATGAACAGACTTTTAACTTCACACAATTCAGCGAGTGATTGGTGATACACATGCCTATTAAATTTAATTCTGTCTATAAACTTTAATGGTGTTAGGGTTGAATAAACACAAGTTTTTGATGTAGATAAGGCAGTTCAGTGTTTGGAAGAGCCACAAATTTATCAGCTGACCTGCTGACTTACTACATAAACTTATCAAAGTTAATTATTTCCTGGACCTATATGATGAGCTCTTAAAGCATGGTGGTAATACATTATTTGCATAAATTGTGAGAAGGTGTGAAATTCCATTTATTTTATATCAGAAGGAACTTTTGTTCATTATAGTAAAGATGCTATGATAATTAGAAGGTATCGTGGATAGAATGTTGTAGATGACAACTATTTTCTTCCATCATGGCCCAGGTTTATGATTTATATATTAAGTTAGCACATACATATCACATCTGTGCAAGTAAAAATAACGTATACTCCTAAGAGATATAACATTTGAATTATAGAATGTATAATACCATAAGGTTAATTTTCTTGTACTTATTATTTTTTAAAATGACAAATGGCTTAGAAAATTGATCAGCTTGGATATACGAGCCTCACATGCTCCTATAAATCTTCAAATATATTTGCAAAGGTCTCATGTTCCTGTCACAAATACCAAGACCCGTCACCTCTCTGGTTGTGCTTCTCTCGGGACAGAAATAATTCAGCTGCCAGAAATAAGGATAATCTATTGGTCACCCCTACCTCTACCATCTGCCACAGCAAAGAATTTGTTCTGAGTTGGAGACAGATTTTAATCAACAACAAATTTGATTTCAATAACTTCTCAGGAAAACTTCTCACCAATTCCATTTTCTCGCTAAATGACAGACTAATGATCTCCTTTCATATTAAAGGGTCGGAGAGGAGAGTGAGTTTGTCCTAAGGCAGAGAGAACTTGAGCAGAGAGAGAAACTGATGCTACAATTCCATCCCATCTCTGTCCTACTAGTGGTTTCTCCCTCTCTTTCATTCCTCTTATAATACTTTCTTTTCCCCTAGTTCTTATCATCTGGCACACTATGTAGTAGTCCCTTTATTTGCTTATTATCTGTCTCCTTTCTAGTACATAAGCTCCATAATGCCAGGATGTTGTCTGTTTGCTTGACTACCATATGCCCAGTACCTGGAACATAGTACTGCCTGCCAAATAGTACACACTTAGTAAATATTTATTGAATTAAACCTTTCCCTTTATCCTGAAGTTCTTACCTCCTTAATTAATATCCCAAGTCACCTATGACCAGATTGTTTACTGCCTTTGCCACATTTCAAAAACAAGCTGGCTACTTAATTTATTGAGCCCAATAAAAAATAAAATTTTTCAAAAAGTTCTTAAGAATTTCAAGACAAAGAGAGCAGAGCATTCTACCAAGTGTGGGCACTTCTGAGTGTGGGGTCCTGTGCAACTGTAAGGGCTCGCACATCTGAAGCCAGATTTGTTCAAAATCCTTTATGTTTATATTTTTATATAACCAATAGGGGAACAAAGATATTCTTTCACATTCCTGGATATGCCATCATTTATGGATACCCGGCTAGAAAAGGGATCAAACTTTGGATAGGTGTTTGTTTAAGTGAAGTAGATGAATCAACAGAGAAGAAAAAGATTACAGGGAAGTCAAGATAGGGTGATATTGCCATTTAAAGTACACTTAAAAAAAAGGAATTTTATGTACCTCCAAGTTCACTGTTAATTATACATTAATATTAGACCTCTATAAGATTAATGATATTACATCTCAAAACTACACATATGTTGAGCTATGACATAGAGTGCTGTGCCAGCTGATGGTGATTCCATGTAAAGTGGTGTTTACTCTCAGTTTAACAGCCCGTGGATACCCAGGACTGGTGGAATTCGACATCTTTCTAACTTGAGGGGACAAAGTTGAAAGATTGCAAAGAAGACAATTGATATGCCAAGTAGGACTGCCTCAGCAGAAGAAGAGACAGAGTTAATCAGGACTCAAAATTAGTGTGGTACAAGGGAAAATGAGATATAATGGATCAAATGAGAAATGTTGGTGCTAGTGTCAAATTTCCCATTCTGTTGCAGCCTTCCTTTTGTGAGCCCTTTGGCACGTCATGCAGAGGTGAGCCTAGCAGGGTCAGAAGACAAAATTTAATCATGTGCATTTCGGAACCCAGATTTTTCCTGGAGTTTAGCGTTTACATAATCACAATCCCATAAATGCCAATCACAATAATTGCATAAGTGTATTTAATCTATTGTAAAACTACTTTAACTTAATAAAATGCTATGTTTAAACTAGATGTACAATTTCAGACTTACACCTAGGATTTATTCCAACGCCCTTAAGTGTCACTCCAAAAGAAAACCCATTTTGCTCACGCTTCCACTCCAGGACCTTAGAATCCCATTCTGTATGTGGTGCTTCTGAATATTCCAAGTATCTGGAATTAGAAAATATAGCTAGTCAAAGACACCATGAAGGAGAAGGAGCACTTCCTTTTTAACGTATGAAGAAACGCTAACTATTCATTTTAAAAAGAAAAGACACATTCAGGATAATGCAGTCTTGCTTTCTTATTCCAATGTGAAGTTTGTGTCTTGTCTATAAGAGTAAAAAGAAGAAAATGCTATAAAGACGTGAATTAAACATGTTTATACCAATTTAACCATTTAATGATATATTGGTAATATGTTTTGTTTCTTCAGTCTAGAAGTTTCTCTACCTTAACCTTCTAACAATAAAATACTACCATGCCTGTTTCTGGTGATTTACTTTATAATGATGTGACAGATGAATAATAGTTGTGAACAGCATTTAGTGGCTAATGTTAAGAATTTCCCCAAAGGAAAAGGATTTACGTGTAAAAAAAGGATGAAAGAAATTCTCATGGCAAAATTACATTTGAAAATAGGGTATTTAGAGGTGGGAAAACAGGTTTTCACAAAGCAGTGATCATACAAGAACAGCTGTGATGACTGGATCTCAGCCAAAACCTTCACAAAATCTCAATCCTGTTAGGACATAGCGACAAGGTGTCAAATTCCTCCATTAGTTAACAGCAGATAGGTCTTAATTAAATATTGGGCTCCTGCCATCATCATGTTGAAGGCAAATTAGACAGTAGACTTACTTGAAAATAATTATAAGACAAGGTGAGAAATACACCTTCGTAACAATATTCAATTCAGGTGACTTAGAATTGTGCCCTTTCTGACTTATTTCTTACACATTTTGTCACTTGATTTAGAAACTGAAAATCTAATTTTGCGATTAGACCATTGAGGTTTAAAGAGAAGGTGATGAATCCTTTTGTAAATGAGCCACGTTAGGCCTATGGTTGCATATTTTCTCCTTGAATATTTTTGTCACTTGCGTGGAAGCAAGAAATCAAGAAAAAAAAACACGCTTTTTTCATATCATTCTCCACTTTTCAAAGAGAGCCTTTTTGTTTTTTACTATCAGAAAATCAAAAAGTTAAAAGAGAAGGCTGTAGTATCTTTCCAATCAGCCCAAATGTCTTTTCTCTCCTAAGCTTCCTGTGCCTTCATTCAAGCTGCATCAGTGTTCCCTTACATTAGGGTCAAAACGCGATTTACTCTTCATTGAAACTCTAACTTTTTGGAAAAGTTAAGAAGTAACTTGTAGTTGTAAGACCCATGGTGCTCTTACAAACAAAATGTGGGAAAAATGTGGCAAATCATAATATCTAAAATTTTTAAATAAAGGTAATTTAAAACAGAAACTCCACCTTTTAATTTAATTTAATGTTTGTTTTGGCAGTAAAACTCTTATCCACTAGTTACTGTGTGAGATGTGTACAAAACATATAACAGATTTCTGTCTTCATGTACACCATAATCTTAATGAGAAGAAATGATATACCACACATATTGTTTAATAAAAGGAAAAGATCCTATGAAACAACTGCTCAAATGACTGTCTCCTCTACTAGAATGTAAATTCCACATAGGCGGGATTTTGAACTTTTTATTCACTCCTGAATCCACAAATCCTAGACCGGCAGTAAAACACACCCAGACAGTATCTCAGACACATGCACACACGCACACACACACAGAATAACTAATTTGTCACAGACAATAAACGCCATAAGATAGTAGTTAAGATAAACATAATCAAGGATTAGAGTACTCAAGAAAGTAAATATCCATGCTGGGTCTAGCTCTATACATTTGATTGTTGAAATATGAGCAGTATTTGGATAGACAAAGTCCAGGTGGGCATTTCAGGAAGTAGAAACTGTAGAAAAAAGACATGGGCCATAAGATGGACATTATGTTATTGTAGGGTGGTGGTGCAAGCAGACTGGTTGAAAAGGCAATCAGCAGCGGACTGGAGTGTGTTTATGTATGTGTGTGTGTGTGTAGAGAAGGTGTAGAAGGAATACACTGAGGACAGATAGCAAAGAGTTTCCAAGTCAGTTTGAAAAATTAGTCAATAAAAGAATAGTATATATATTTCAGGGTATTTTTCTTAACATTTTATTTCAAGATAATTTGCTTTCCTGATTTTTGTATCCTGGACTTTTATTTCTAGACTATTCAAACTGAATATAAGTGTGGCAAAAGGAGACAAATGATATAATGATGCTCTAAATCAGAGGTTAGCAAACTACGACCCATGGGTCAACTTCATCAGCCACCTGTTTTTGTAAATAAAGTTTTATTAGAACACAGTCACATCCATTCATATTATCTATGGCTGCTTTCACACTACAATGGCAGAGTTGAATAGTGGTGACAGAGAACATCTGGCCCATAAAGCCTAAAATATTTAACATCTGGCTCTTTACAAAATAAGTTTGTAAGCCCTTGCTCTAGATAAAGAGCAGAAAGCAAGGTGCTCACTGGAGGGGGTGTATTTCTACAAAAATTTATGCACCGTATGAAGATAGTTCACAGACAAAAGAGAAAATAACTCTTTCTGAATGTGGATAAACTGGGTTTCAAGGAGTGGATTAAGTTCCTAGAGTCACAGTCACATCTTTAATCCTTGAGTCTCATGTCTCAGGACGTGTAAGGCATTGCCATCTGTTAAAGTGAAGCCTAGTGTGAGGGACCTCACAGCTGGGAAGAGATGAGTGGTTTAGTAACTACTGCAAGAATATCAAAGAAGCCAGTATGGCATAATCAGTATGATAGCTGTTTTCTGCTGCTTAAGATAACTCTTTGCAGGTCAGTTTCTGTCTCTGTCTCTCACACACATATGAAAGCAGTATTTTACTAAAAACCCCCAATACACTGATAAATTTTATCAATTCAGGGAAAAACATCAGATAATCTGCAGCTGAATTACTTTAGCCCTTCATTTCTGTGTAATTCAGGAAATCTATATTTTAATAAATAGTATTGGAACTTTCGATTTGATTTTGAAGGTACCAGATGTGTGCATTAGGTTTCTTCCAACCCAACAAGATTTGTTTCAGAGTAAAAATATCAAGGAACAAATGGATAAGTAATTAAGTTTATGCCCTTGCTCTCAACTGATGCCCAGTATATATATATATATATATGCTGCAGATTATGATACTGGTGATAAAAAATATCACAAAGAAACACAAAATATTATACATGATATTATTAGCCATATTTGCAAAGTTAATCTTCGGGTCTTCTGTATGTCTTTCTTCAAAACCTTCCATGATGGAAAGACCATAGTCTTTAGAAACCAAAGAGATTTGGGATTACATTTGAGCTCTCAGTTATTAGGTACATGATTTTTGCAGCTTGCTTAAACTCAGTGAATCTCAGATTCCTCACCTGTAAAATAGGGATAATATTCCTGCCAAGTTAGTATTTCGGAGACTAAGAAGATAAAATGATGGAAAGGTCTAACACAGTGACTGACACAGAATAAATGCAGGTACCATAGTTTTTGTTGGCAGGTGCTTATGCCATTTATTTAGCCTCATTTTTTTATAAAAGTTTTGTTCTCTAAAAGTGTCATATTTTAAGGCCTTGTCCCCCAAACCACAAGCCCACTTATTGTTAGACAGCTATGTATAGAGCACACTATTGACGCTGACATCCCAACAGGCTGTACAGTCCGTGTGGGAGCTCTCACATGAATAATCCTGCAACAGATTACTGGTCATTTTAAAGCATCAAGTTTTAATTACATATCAGGTTTAATTTAATTTCTTCAATGCCATAGTTTGTATCATGTAGTGCAAACCCGCAATCCAAGTAAGAGCAGTAATCTTTTAAATGGTCTCCCTGCCCCTAATCATACCCTTCTCCAACTCCCGTTCACAGTGTTATCAACCAGGGTAAATTTTTACTACCAAAACCCTGCTTGTAATAGAGAGATGGAAATCCAGAGCCAGTGCTGGCTTTATATTGATTCATTTAAAACCTAAGTTCTTTCTCTCTCTTCTGCTTGCTAAATTGTCAACTTTTTCCTAAAGTAGTTGTTTCCCCCCTCACGGTTCTAGGATGGTTGCCAGTAACAACCAGGGCAAGAGAGTACTTTTATAAGATTGGCTAGCATTACATTGTATTGCATGACGGATCCAATTTCTTGGGTTGGTTTATCTTTAGACCAAAAGTTGCAACCCTAGAGCTGAGACTACAGCCTCCTCTTAGACACTGGAGCTGCGTGTTATCTGTTAGGATGAGGAGGAAGATAAATGGATGCTAGGTAATATTCACAACACAAAAAACATTTCTTACAATATTGCTTTCATACTCCCTTAGGTCTAGGAGGTCTAAGGCTCTTGCCCATTTGTGGCAAAGATATGGGCCACCTTCAGTTTACAGAACGTGTGGATAAACACATCTCTTATCCTGTGCAGCCCTATTGTCGGCAATCAGAAAATTCAGCCCATATCTTTTGCGGATTCTGTGCCACATGTTTTTCTGTCCCACAGGGGTGACTATGTGTATCTCCTGCAAGGGCTTTTGACATTGTTGCTCTGCAACACCAAAGGGTCCTTCCAATTGGTGTCCTCGATTGCCTTCAATTGACGTGGTGGTGATGTGCTCTCTTGGGTTAGTCTTAAGCCCCGTCCAAAGAGAGTCTGACAGTCCTTTTGCAATTTGGACTTCACTTCATACTCCACCCACAGGTCCTTTGCCAATCCTCCTCACTGAAGGAAGGCAGGGGTGCCATCAATTACAAAAGAGACCGTATTATAGGAATGCAATGATTCTGACCTAAAGAGCTCGAGAAGACATGGTGGAAGATAAGTTGTTCTACATTTACGCTATAAAATTCCAAAGGGTAGATTTAACATGACCAAAAAATGAGTCATCTTGCAGTTTCCTGCACACTCCATGTAAGACTTCTATTGTAGTCATCATCAATGAATCGCAATGACAATCTTTGAGAGAGTCGTTGAAAGCCAGTACTCATGGGTGACATGTTAGATGATGAACATCATCAGTGTAGCAGTTTCCTATGACTGCCATAAAAAATTACTACAAACTGAGTGGCTTAAAACAATAGGAATTTCCTTTTTCATACCTCTGGAGGCCATATGTTCAAAATTAAGGTGTAAACAGGCTTGGTTCCTTCTGGAGGCTCTGAGAGAGAACTAGTTCCATGCCTCTCTCCTGGCTTTTGGTGGCTGCTGGCAATCGTTGGCATTCCTTGGTTTTTAGCTGCATCGCATCAATCTCTACCTCCATCTTCACAAGGTCTTCTCTCCTGTGTCTTCTGTTTCTGTGTCCATATTTCCCTCTTCTTATAAGGACATGAGTCATTAGATTAGGGCACACCCTAATCCAGTATGATCTCATCTTAACTTGATTATATCTGCAAAGACCCTATTTCCAAATAAAGATCACATTCACCAAGGGTTAGGACTAGAACATATCTTTTGGGGAGACACAAATGAGTAATGATACAAGTGACATTAAATACATAGTATTAAGGAGTTTCAGAGGCATGCAAATCTATATAGTTTAAATATAAGTAGGTCCTGAAGCACCATGGCATTATGAGTGCTAACAGCATTGTTGCCTGTATTTCTTGGTGAGAGATATGAAATTAACCAATTATGGCATAATTGACAATAGAGAAAAGATGGTGCATGGGCACTAAGAAGGCTCTTCATGTGTACTGGTTGGGTGATAAATACATAAGAACCTCATCTCTACCAATTACTCAATCTTCATTGACAGATCCCTATAGCTCACACTGTCCTATAAGTCTTTAAATCTAATTGTTTATATAGAAAGGACTATCAAAAAGTATTTTGCTGAAGCTTCAGTCACCTGGCAGACTTAGTAGCAGCCCTAGTTACTCCCTTGATAAAATAATACCAAAGATCATGCATTTCCTGTGGTATCACCTAAGTTACACAACATTAATTTCTGTTCTTCCAGTACATGAACTAATTCAGAATAGTATTGTGTTGGGTTTAAACAGCTAGCCCATGGAATCTCTGAAAAGACTTTATATCTCCCAGAGTTATTCCTAAGAAAAAACATAAAAAAAGTTCCATTTTATCCCACTACACATTTGTAACAATATATTCGTGCATCTTTATTCACACCCACAAATTGTAGTTAGATTACATCTTCCTCTATGTTCCAAATTTGATTTACAATGACAGCTGATTACGTATTTCATCAAGTCTTCTAAGCAACTTATTTATAAACTATTTCTTTGGAAAGGCACACTTGTGGGTGGTTATGCCATTTGTTTTAGCCTAATTTTTTATAACAGTTTTGTTCTCTGAAAGTGTCATTTTTCTAGGCCTTGTCCCCTAAAGCACAAGACCACTTATTGTTAGATACCTATGTACAGAGTACAATATTGACACTAACATCCCAACAGGCTGTGTAGTCCATGTTAGAGCTCTCACATGAGTAATCCTGTAACAGATTATGGATCATTTTAAGGTGTCAGCTGTGTGCTGGCAACTAAACCATATCTTACATGAAGCCAAATCTCTTCATAAGGGGTACAGCACGGAAAGCTGTCATTGAATTCTCATGCTTCAACAGTAAGCTTTTAACTGATTCATTGAAAGTCAAGTCAAATCAAGAACTGAAAGATAACATGAAGCAAACCAGATCAATAACATCCTCGTGTCTTTTGGGAGACCCACTGACAGACTGTGGCTTCAATGCAGCATGAAGCTCCCAACCCAAAAAATGTACTCTTTGCACTTGTCTATTCTACAGCTGTCCAGGCAGGAGGCTAATGCTACAGTTGGACAGACAAGGGACATATATAATGGATGGGGGGAGTGGGGGTGGGGTAGTGGTGGTGAGATTTTTAGGATGCTCCACATTAACTAAATTTTATACCTAGAGTACAGAAGAGAGTTGCAAGAAATATTACCAAATATAACCAATTAGCAGCTTTCAAATCTAATATTTCGGAATCCAACCATTTAGGATGCATAGATGAGGTTTTCCAAAATAACAGCTCAACATTTATAGAGATAGAGGCCTTTAATTGGTTTTAGCCTATCTTTTCTAATTGTAATTCAACTAGAATATAATGTTTCTTTCTAAAATCAGTAGCATATTTGAAAGATTTATGTGACGACATTGGGAAAGGAATTTGGAGAAGAAGTTCATAATGGACAAGTGGTTGTAACTCCAGTTGTAAAAATTAGGCATCCTCTTTGATTTTATCTTCCTGTCACACACAGAACAAAATGACTTTATTATTTACTTTGAAATGTCTCCTCCATGCATTACTTCCTTTCCTATTTGGTGGTCACAACTACAATACAAATGCCATCACTAATGAACTTTTACATATTTTGTAGCACTATTAGAAAACCACTTTTTCAAGTAAGAGATGTAATATAAAGGTAGACTATTTTATTTGTAATAAAGGATAACACATTCAAAGTTACCATGATAACTGAAATATGAAATATAAATCCATACATAATAGAGTACCTAGAATTCAGTTCTGTCGTAAATCACCTAGAATTTGGTGCTGAAAGGAAAGATATTGACAATGAAGTTTTTTAGTCTAATGGGGTAAAGAGATATCTTGAACAGATAGCATGACATCATGCTGTTTTGAGGCATACAATTCTAACAGCCCTTTAGAAAATTAGGAAATCAAATTAGAAGGAGTTAATTTCAGATACAAAGCAGACATTTTTAAAAGTTTCTCTTTCAAAAATTATCTGATTAGGAATCTCAAATAGGGACATTTAACATTCAGGGGTTCTTTAAGACTGATAAGCCTATGAATAATCTGTCCCAAAATTTAAGAATTGAACTTCATAGATGCAGAGTTAGGGCAAGTTCATTTGTGAAAATCAATCCCTCTTCACAGGAGAGTTTTGTTTTAATGGCAACACCAAGATGGTCAGAATTTTAATACTGCCTATGAATTTTAATTAAATTAAAAATAATTTAATTATTAAATTACTAGAATTTAATAGTTTTAATACAAAATTTTGACATTGACCTAATACTATCTTCTGTCTTAATTTCTCATTTATTTTATACATGTTTATTGCAAACATGACATATTCAAATGCATATAGGAGCCAGGTAGATAACTCACAGCAGTGAAATTGTTGAAGGAAAAGATGTGAGAATCTCTGGAGCATGACAAACTGGATAAATGACACAAGATCGGTTAAGGGTGAGGGAGAAGCTTCTCTTTGCAGATACCATTTGGGAATGTATCTAGGTGGGACTAGTGTTTTGCAAATTTTTTTCTGAGAAGCCAAATTATTGTGTAAAATTTCACAAATATTAAATATTTATTCAAAATAAAATTTAAATACTATGTAGACCCAACACAAAAAGTCTGCAGGACAGATCTTGCCCAAGAACAATAAGTTTGCTAGTTCAGGCTGGAGAAAGTTTGCTAAATAATAATAAAAAAATGCCAGGTCTTGGCATAAAGATAATTAAGTTTCTTTTTGTCTTTCAAGAAGTTCACAGACTTAGGAAGGGAGATCAGGCCCATCCATCATATCTGCATTTTCAAGGCTAAAACAAGAGTACAAATGTAGGCACCTGGTTGTCCCCTCTCTTCCTCCAATCCCTGCACCTTCCCTCACCAAACAGAACATCTTAGCCCTCACATCCAAGCTCCATCCACAACCCCTTAGTCATCAGCGGAGGCTCAGGCCCAACATTAGGGCCTCGGGGTGAGCACATTAGCAGTAAAGTTACCTTTATGTAGCCTTAGGGAAAAGGACTATGGAGAGACTATAGATGAGTCTAGGGTCTAAGTTCCATGGTGAAGGAGCTGGGGCAGGCAACGGGTTCCAGGTAAGCATGTCTGCTTAGTTCCTACAGTTTACTCACAGTGAAAAGAGTAATGACCACTGGCAGGCAATATGGAGGTCTGTAAAGCATGCTACAGACGGCAGGTTCACAATGGCTGACTGTAAGGGTTGCACTAAGGGAGAACAAGAAATCGCATATTTTGGGCATTGCTTGATCACTTACCCTTTGTCCTCAGCTTTATGTCTAAAGAGCTTTATCCCCTGTGTAATGTACTTTGTGGCCACTTACTCTTTCAACAGGACATTCTGTTTGTACTCGGAGGTAGAAAAGTCTGTATAATCTGCTTTCTCATGGCTGAGTGAATGACTAACGTGCTGCATTGTAAAGAAGAATTATTTATTTTGCCCAGAAAATATTCTGCTAAGGAAGCAGCTTATGAATGTGTCTTAGAGGACACAGTGACAAATAGTTTTTCTATGGGGTTTCTTGTCTCTCCATGTTAAAGCGCTCTGAACTCAGTAACACTTCAAAGTCATAAAACATTACCTTCAGAGACATAGTTCTAAATGTTAAATTTTTGCTACCTCCTATATGTGAGTTGCAGGTGTTACGTTTTTGTACCTTTCAAAAAAGGGATTTTTGTAAGATATTATTAAGGTAAAGAAAGAAAGAGAGGAGAGAGAGAGGAGGGAAAAAAGGAAGGGAGAGAGGGAAGAAGGAAAGAAAGAAAGAAGGAATCTAATATTCCATTAAAAAGAAAGGATGCTTTTAGGGATGCTTAGAAACCTAGTTTGGAAATACTTTCATAAGCTGAACAGAGCTCTCCATTCCCCCTGCTAATGGCTTGTTAGTCCACAAGGAAGACAGTGCAAGAATGAGGTGCACGGGTTAAGCATCTCCGATAGCATAGCAATAAAATTGAACCAGCTGTTCTGAAACTCGTGGCAATTTTCAAGCAGAGTCAGTAGCACAGGTCCAGAAAAGAGCATTCTGGCATCACAGGGAATAATTTTAATAGTTTCGCTTATGCCCAGTGACTTGAGCATCCTCATTTGAGGGCTGAAATAGCAGTCATAAAGGCAACAAAGTTGTGATAAAAATGGATAATGAAGTTTGTTTGCCAGTATTTTCCTGTTCATTTTAATGTTATATTGTTCATAAGCGTTGAAGCATTGGTGTATTTGAAAAATCATTTTCATGAATGTATAAACCCATAAAAACCTTGAACTTAAAGTTTTAATTATTAATATATGTATGTTGTCCCACATGGGAGTACTCAGCAGAATTAAGATCACAGGCACTTGTGGAAACTGAAGTACTTATAGGGATAAATGTAATGAATACAAATGATATTTAGAAACAATTTAAAGTTCAAATGTAAATGAAACAATTCTTTAAAAATTTATGAGCATTTTTTGGGTTCAAGAAATATACAGGAAACTTGGTTTCCCGTGCTTGAAAAGTTGAACTATTCATTTATTCAAATTATTTCAGGAAGTCCAGGGTGGAAAATCTCCTTCTGACAAAACCTTGAAATCAAGAATTAGATTATGTAGGTCAGATTATCCAGAGGGGACCAAAACTGATTTCCATCCAGTAAGATATTCTATTGGCTGGTTATTTGAATTTTTTAAAAAGTTGTGATATTGAAATATCTCAACTGAAGCTAAGATAATACACCTGTTTGACAACAGAAGTAGCTGAGACTAGACATGAGAAGATAGAAGAGACAAATAGTGAATACAATATTTGTATTCTTAACAATACAAAACCAATTGTAAAATGGCATATGCAAAATTCAAGTACTCTCTTGTGTAATGTTTTATGTTGATTTTTAATTTTTTCTTCTATGGAGATAATTACTTTCATTAATTAATGAGATAATTTAAATTTCTAAATCAGGTACTAAATGTATATGAATAATTATGGGATACTCCCTCTAAAAGTATTGCTTACTTCATCTACGTTTTCATGTCTTCTGTCATTAAGAATACTCATGTAACCGTTAAATACAATTTTATAGCTTAAAGTGCCTAGCAAATTTTACTATCAAGCATTTGGCAATGAACTGCTTATCTATTTGTTTCTAGACACTACTACACATTTTTCCTTACACAATATGTTAATGTAGCACATTGTCATATTGTTTACAAATAAACCACAAAAATAAAACCCTGAAAATGTGGAAATTGCATGTGCAATAGAAGCTTCCTTAATGACCTACTAATGCAGCAGCTTGCTGGATTCCAACCTATTTCCTCCATTCTCTGCAATATATTTACTAGTAAGCATGCCCTTGGAACACTGATGACTATTAGGTTACTTACAAACAGATCTTGGCACCTGTAGTTACCAGGACTTGAGCCGAGTGCCAGTCAAGAGTCCACTGAGGCTATTCTCAACTCACTTGTGCCAGTTAAAACTGCGAAAGGTACTAGGTGATTTAATTAAGTACTACATAGTTTGCAGATATCTATGTGCCAAAGAAACGAGTGTGTGTGTGTGTATTTACATGGAAACTATTTCTAATGCTTTGGAAAGACTCAGTAAAAGAAAACTAATTTTAAAATGCTTTTAAAATATCTGTGGTTATGGGGCTGGCCCCGTGGCCGAGTGGTTAGGTTCCCACGCTCCGCTGCAGGTGGCCCAGTGTTTTGTTAGTTCGAATCCTGGGCGCGGACATGGCACTGCTCATCAAACCACGCTGAGGCAGCGTCCCACATGCCACAACTAGAAGGACCCACAACGAAGAATACACAGCTATGTACCGGAGGGCTTTGGGGAGAAAAAGGAAAAAATAAAATCTTTAAAAAAAAAAATCTGTGGTTATTACAACTCTAAAATGTTGGAGGAAATGATAAAATTTTAAAAAATTTGTATTCAAATTTAATTATGAGTTGACTTGTAAAAGATTTTTTGTTTTGTTTTGTTTATCTCTTCTCTTTAATTTCTCACCTCACTTACTCTAAAAAAACCTTAAAATCACTGACACCATCTTGAATTATGGGGAGAACACCAATCTATAAATCCATTTTCAATAAAAAGGCTTTGGTTGCACTTACAAATATTTGCCAGTAACTGTGTATTAACATGCTTTAAACCAAATATTCCAAAAATATGCATGAACATTTAAAAAAAATTCAAACTTGTTGTGACTATTTCAATTCAATGGCTTCAGAATAAAATGGTTTCTTCTCTGTGTTCTTTTGGGTCTTTTTAATGCAGGGATGTAAGACGCACTTCTGAAAGAGGAATTAATACTCAAAGAATTTAATATGATCATATTAATTTTCTACAAAGATGAGATGACTTCAAATGTAATGAATTAATCTATATATGCATGAGTAATCTTTCAGAAATAGTTGTGAAAAACATGGAAGCATACCTCTGCTGGGTTTAGTTGGCTCCATGCTCTTATGTTATCCTTCTGCAAAGCAATGTTCATTTTCACTGCATTTGTTCATTTTTCTATTCAACCATTTTACTCATTGCCATGCAGATATCTTACTTAAAAGAAATCACTTTCTCAGTTCAGAGACCTTATTAAGTTGCATTTAGAAGGACTTGGGCGAGGCCAAGATCCATTGTCCAGTAAGAAACAGATTGAATAAGCTGGTGGATTCAACATGCATCAGGGGAACTTCTGAGGAAGATGAAAACATGAGCAGGTCCTCTAACTTTCTTTCCAAGACCAGGACTAAATGATCAAAGAATATAAGAAGAAAAAACCTTTATCTGTATAAATGTGAAAATCAGAAACGGCCGCCACTTTCTATGCCAAACTCCTAGGAATTTCGTCCTATTAAGTCAAGATTTAAAAAGACCATAAAGAGCAACCTCAAACTTTTTTTCAAAAGAAAGCAGGAAGTCTGTAGAGAAAAGCCTAGCAGGGCCTCTGCAAATGTCTTTAATTGTAGAAAATTAAAGGCTCTGAGAGAATGAGGGACAGTCTAATTTAAATAATTTTCCATTGAACATTAGACAGCATCTGTGGAAGCTAAGAAAACACATCCCTCAGACCTCCCCCCACATAAAGCATAACTGATTGATGACCTCATCTGGTGGTCTTTCTGGATCCATCATCACTTTCACACAATGGTCACCCTTTCCAAAGGCCTCTGCCCGCTAGTGACTAGGCACAGCAGTGGTCCTAATGCAGTTCCAGTTCCATTCCTCTGAGACATGAGACTCCTCCAACTGGAGATTTTGGCTCCAGGACTCCCTTTCAGCCTGGCTGAACCTGCTTTGGAATTGTGTTGCAACTGAGTTGCAGTCTGCATCTCTACATACCAAGCCCCCTTCCCTCCCTCTCTCCTTCACTGATGGAAAACCTACATGGTGTCTGAAGGCTCTCCCTGCCTTCTTTGGTTTCCTGCTAATTGTCCTTCACAGTTGTTTCCATACATACATCTCTTGCACATGTAATCTCACTCACTACCTGGCAGGCAAAAAGATACCATTGTGTTCAGTATGTGAAAAGGTGGCAGCCCAATTGTTAAAGAATTAACGTGTCCCAGGGTGACCTGAGAAAATCTCTTAACATAGGGAAATGCCCCTTCAGGTGCAATATTTCAGGCATTTTGAAAGATATGGGGGAATTGTGACTACAAGGAAAAAGTGGAATTGACTAGTGACTCTTACACTGAATTGATGCCTGTTGAGGAACATTAACAAACAGTTATAAGTTAAACACAAGGACTCTTATCCCTTGCAGTGAAAGCAGACACAACAGACCAAAAGACTGAGCAACTGGTAGTTACAACCACAGAGTTCTAGAGACACTTACATGTGAAATTTAATGTTCAGCTAAAGTAGGTCTAACAGGCTAAGATCAGGGTGGCCATTAGGAATTCCTGAGATTCTGGAACATGAAATGGGGAAATCTGTAAGGATGCTGTAAGGATTTTTGTTCTGAGGATCTCCTTGGAGCCTTCAGAGCTTGTAGAGGTGATGCATTCTTCCTTAGTAAGAGCTAAAACACATCCATTGTTGGCAGATACTGCAGAGGGCTCTCCCCAGTAAGTCAACAGTTACTTCCCAAAGAAGACTCTCCACTTATTGTCCTCACTGCCAGGCCAATAGCTAGGGTTAAATCCCACCATAACACTGCTGAGGAAATGCTGGGCCTGAAGATGGAAGAGAGACATTATTCACTGAAAGAGCTACAAGCATTAGCTAGAATGTTCCATAGGAACCTAGGCAGTAAGAATGGGAATAGATTTTCAGAGTGCTCTCTCAAGAAGGGCCGACTGCAGGACTGGATTAAAGAATTCATTGATTTGGGGGTACATTTTTGGGGGACATTGGCAAGTACACCAATGGATGGAGAAAACTGTCTACTAAAGACAGTTTGTCCCTTAGAAACCCAGAGAAAAAGATGTCTGGAGTGAGTAAAATGGAAAGAATAAAGAGGCTGAGGGAAGTGGGAATGCTGGAGTGGAAATATGCAAGCCTAGATAAACTACTAGAGGATTTCCTTCCATAGGAGGCCCAAATGCGAAATTCACCAGGACCACTAAGAAGTTCAATAGTAGAATTCCTCTGAAGACCAGAGATGACAGAGAAATGGGATTCAGAAATGGAATTGTTAATAGTCATAGGAATGACAAGGTCACCAAAGTAACAGAAACCTGGGAAGTGAGTACAAACACTAGAAACCAGCAAGCCACAAGTACCCTAAAGACAGGCAAGCCTGTCCACAGGAAGTGGTGGAAATAGCTGATAGAGTATGGATGGAGTCTCTAGGAAGAAAATAAGCATGCAGCCAACAGTCTACCAAGCATGTGCAACCAGAAATAGGAAAGCGTAGGAGATTAGACTAATGGCAGCCACCTCAATAAAAAGCTACGATCCCTCATTAAGTTCTCAGACTTTAGACCCAGAAGCCATGAATTGAAAAGGTGTCTGTGTCCCTGGGAGGAAGACACCTATAGTAACATGGTAAATATAAACTATAATGACTAGTCCTTCCCTCAAAGGAGTCTCTGGTCATTCATTCAGGTGACTGTACTCCTGAGAAAGTATAATATTTAGACATTTTAGATTATTGTACATATGTTCTGAATTGACATTGATACCTAGAACCCCAAAGCATCATCCTGTGCCTGCTGGTAGAGTGGGAACCTATGGAGCAAGATAATAAATGGAATCTTTGCTAAGCCTGGCTCATATTGAGCCCAATGGGTCCAAGCATCACTTAGCAGTTATTTCTCTAGTCACTGAATGTATAATTGGAATTGATATACTTGGCAACTTGCTTAAACCCCACACTGTTTCCTTAGTCTGTGGATTAAAAGCTATTTTTTTTATAAATACCAAATAGAAACCTCTGAAACTGCCCTCTCAAGCCAAAATAGTAAATCATAGATAATAACGCAGGGGTAGAGGGAATGGCAAAGATTAGTCTTGCCACTTGTGTTAGTTTGGTAAGGCTGCCATAACAAAATATCCCAGACTGAATGGCTTAAACAACAAAAATGTATTGTTTCACAGTTTTGGAGGCTAAAAGTCTAAGCTCACGATGTCAGCTGGTTTGGTTTCTTCTGAGACTTCTCTCCTTGGCCTGCAGATGGCCACCTTCTCTCTATGTCCTCCCATAGTCTTTCCTCTGTGCATACATACGTCTGTGTTCCAATCTCCTCTTCCAGCAGGAGCCCACCTATATATATATATATATAGCCCACCCTATAATCTAATTTTACCTTAATTATCTCTTTAAATCCATATTCAAATACAGTCACACTCTGAGGGACTGGGAGAGAGGGCTTCAGTATATGAATTTAGAGGGACATATTCTAACCCATACCACCACTGAAGCATAAAAGCTGCAGGAGTGGCAGGTGGTCTTCAAAATATCTCTATTTACTTCTCCAGTCTGGCCCCTGAAGCCAGTGGGTGGCTCCTGGAGAATGACTGTAGACTACCACAAGTACAGCAAAGTAGCAGACTAATAGCAGATGCTGTGCCAGGCATGATATCATTTCTAGAGTGCACTGAGAAAGCCTCAGGTACGTAGTATTTGGCCATTGATTTCTTGACTGATTTCTTTTCTATTTAGATTAGCAAGATCAGGAAGAGTTCACAATCACGTGGGGCAGGCAACAATATTTACTCACAGCTTTGTGTCAAAGCTCTGTTAACTCTCAAAGCTTCTATTATGACATAGTCTGAACAGACAGCCTGAAGTAAGTAGTCTGGACAACTTGGACCTTCCACTAAGCTTATAATGATTCATTACACCAGTGGAATCACGCTGATTGGACAGGATAAGCAAGAGGTGAGTGACCCACTGGAAGTCCGGTAGACAAATGTGATCCAGACAGTGCCTGATAACCCTATGAAGATTTGAGAACCTGCAACTTTTGGGGGGAGCAGGGGTTAAGGATGTGCTATGACATCCTCTCCAAACTAAAAAGCATGATTGTGCTTTACACTCCTTGACAGAATAATCCTACTCTAGTCTACACAGCAAGTAACAAGGAAGACAGCTGACTTTGGATGAGGACCGGGCTGGGGAGAAGCCTTTCAGAAGACTCAGGTTGTGGTGCAAGTAGCCCTGCTGGTTGGGCCACACAGTTCAGCAGGTTCTTCAGTGTTGACTTATCTACGGTGGGAAGATATGCACTGTGGAGCTGATAGCAAACCCCAGCTAGAGCATCACAACAGAAACCCTCTGGATTTGAGAACAAAGCCATCCATCTGCACCAGAAAATTATATGCCTGTTAAGAAACAGGCCTGGTAGAGACAGAATGTTTGACTATGCTGCTCTAAGTCACAACGTGCACAAAAAAGCCCGTTTTGAGTTGGGTTTTATAAGACTTGGCAAATCATAAATTTGATGAAGCCCAGTAACTGACCATTATAAAATGGAAAAGATGCATCTGGATTGAGCCTCTGTAGGACAAGTGGGCACGAGTAAGCTATATGACCAGATATACCAGACCTTCCTGTCATCTGCCAGGGTTGCATCAGTGCCCTTCTCCAAATTTGTGCTTTTGGCTGTATTGGAGAGGAAGAGGTCCCATTCAATCAGCTGAAGGAGTAGGAAAAAATCTGAAATTGGTTTACGGGTTGTCAATATCAGAATATGAGTGCAAGATGAAAACTGGCATCAGCTGTACTTTGGCCCCATTTCAGCACAGCCTTGAATGACAGTAAAGAGGAAAAATAATCAATATTTCAGAGCTGCAATCAATGCATTTGTTTATCCACTTTATGTGAAAAGAGAAGTCACCTGCTGTAATAATATATATGGAAGTCTAGACAAGAGTAAAGTGGTTGAATATATAGGAATGGGCACAAGGAGTGAAGACTTTTGTATTATAGGTTTATGCCCACCAGAGAATATCACCAGAGAAGAGGCACTGAGCAACTAAGTAGACAAAATTACTGAAAAGACAGTTGGTGATAACCAGTCTTTGTCGTCAGCCTCTCTTAAACTGGTGGAGTAGGCACAGGAAAATAGTGCGACAGTGACACAGAGGGATACTATATATGGGACCAACAGCATTAACTACCATTTATCAATGTTAATCTAGCTACTGATGCCTTTGAATGTCCAACAAAGACCAATGCTAAGCCCCAATATAGCACTATTCCTCAAGGAGATCAATGGCCTCTTGATGGCAAGTTGACTATTTCAGCTTCTTTTCATCCTAGAAGGGCTTGTGGTTTGTCTTCAGACATATGGATACCTCTTCTAGATAAGTATTTGCCCTTCTTTTCAGTAAAGTCTCAGTCAGAAGTACTCTCCAGGGGCTTGTGGAATGCCTCATATACTTCCATTGTATGGAATCCCATCTAATATAGAATCTGATCAAGCGATCCACTTCATAGCAAAGAATGTGTGGGAGTGGACCAATGCCCATAGTGTCAATTGGTCATATCACATATTGCACCATCCAGAAGCAGCCAGCCTAACTTAATACAGGAAGAACATTCTAAAGGTACAGTTGAAGTTCAAAATTGAAAGGACTGTTCTAAAGACATTTATATGGTACTTTATCTTAAAAAGCAATTATGTATGGATTGAGAAACCAAGGGGTGGAAACAAGGCAGGCCCTGCTTACCATCATCCCAGTCGCCTCTTGAGAGATTTTGTGCTTCCTATTCCCACAATCATAGGCCTTGAAGGAGTGGAGATCCTGGTCTCCAAAGAGGACACACTCTTACAACAGAATATTGCAAAGATCTCTTTGGACTCTATGTCCAGAGACTAGCAGATGAGAAGAGAAATCATCATCATGGCTTCCTTAACACAACAAGGGCAAGAAGGAACACGTGTGGAACCCAGGTGATCCATTTTGGCACTTCCTGTACTCATTGACCCATTGTATCTGTAAATGGACAGAGACAACAACCTTAGTTTGAAAAGGGCATGATCACCAAGGGCTCAGACATCACAAATGAATGTTTGGGTACAGCACTAGGCAAATTACCGAGATCTCCCAAGGAGATGTCTGAGGATGAGAAGAATTTTGAATAGATAGTGTAGGAGGAAAAGGATAAATATCAGCTGTGACCCAGAGATCAGATGCAGCAAAAGAGGCTATAGTTTGTTCTGCTAGCCCCTTCTTCTAAATTTCTTTTCAGGAAGAGACGTCAAGGAAATCATGGAGCTGCTGCATAAATCAACATGAAGTAGATCTGTGCAACAAAAGGCATGGACTATGATGGCCAATAAAAAGCCCCAGCAGCCACCTTTTGGGAGCTGTAATCACATTCTTACCAAGGCCACACTTCCCTTGGCCTACTTCCAGTGAATGATGACTGAGCATGGCAACAGGACAAAGGCAGGATAATTCCTACAAGATGTGAAATTCTTCCAATGGGTGATTTTGACTTGAGGCTTCCTCCCTATTTTGGCCAAAATGTTCATAGAACTATGTTATAATCTGAGCTTCTTCTCTACTTTTTCTTATCTCACTCTCCTTCACAAAAGTCAGAACTGCATCACAGACTGAAGGCTCTCTCCAGCCTCACTAGCTTGTTCCTCTTTAACTTTTAAAAGCATTTCCCTCCAATAAATCTCTTTCACATCTAAACCTATTGTGTATTGTGTCTGCTTTTTAGAGGATCTGAACTAACACACCATCTTAGAAGTTGCTCTTGGAAGACTGAGCATTGTGAAATCAGCTTATTTATATTAAAACAAAACAGCTCTTATTTTTACTTGAAATCACATTAAAGCTATAGATCAATTTAGGAAGAATTTTGTTTGGAGTTTTGTTTTTAAAGATTGTCCCTGAGCTAACATCTGTTGCCAATCTTTTTTTTTTTATTTTTCTTCTCTCCAGAGCTCTCCAGTACATAGTTGTATATTCTAGATGTAGGCTCCTCTAATTCTGCTATGTGAGATGCCACCTCAGCGTGGCTTGATGAGCAGTGCTAGTTCGACAGCCAGGATCCAAACTGGTGAAATCCTGGGCCGCCGAAGCGAGGCGTGTAAACTCAACCACTCGGCCACAGGGCTGACCCCTGTTCAGACATTTAAATCAACAAAACACAAAACGGTTTCTTGAAACACTCAGGTTAAAAAGAAAAGGATCATTTTGAAAATATTAATATAAACACGATGTTTCATAATATATGGCATATAGCATGCTTTGCAGGCAGAGGAATATTAACATCAAATTTTGTATTGTTACATAAAAAATGAAAAAAACAGTATTAAATTCAATAGGTTGGAAAACTAATTAATGAACTTAATGATAGTGAGATAAAGAAAAGTAATAAAAAATGAGAGCAGTATTAATAAAAAATAAAAAAGATGAACTATAAGAATTCAGTTGAAAAATCAAGATCTGTTTGTTTGGAATGGCCAGTAATATTCACGAATCTCTAAGCAGCATAATACAGAAAACAACCTTTCCTGCTCCAGGCTCCACTCAAAGTCGGCTTCCTTCTCCATTACCTGCTGTATGGGCTGCAGCATATTCCTAGGTGTGGAAATGTTGCTTTCAGAATCCAAAGTGGACTGCCAGGAGCTGTGCAAAACCGTAAGTATTTTTAATTACAAATAAACTTTACACATAGCTCTGCACTAATAAATGCTGAATGGAGTAGACTGTTTTATGTAAAATATGAATCAGCAATTTATATTGTCTCAGGGAGAAACCCAAAAAGACTAAGAAGGAATAAAATTAGAGGAAGAGTTCAGAAATATTACTATAATTAAAGGTGAGGATTACCAGCTAATTTTAAAAGTATGTTACTTCAACATCTGAAGAAACATTTGACTGATGTTACATAAGCACAACCTAGAAAAGATGAAAACCTTCCCATATCATGTTAACAATTGCTAGCACTCTTGGAATTAGGAAGACATTTCTATGAAAGGACATTCACTGAAACATTGTTGTGGTTGGGAGAATTTAGAAATAGTATGAATGTTCAATAATAGGAGATTGACTTAATAGATTTTGATACAACTCCATAGTAAAAACTGTATTATAGCAGAGATTTCAATGAGAAATATGAAAATGTTTATATTTAGTTGAGTGAAAATTATAATGTACAAACTTAGATATGCAGCATGATTTCCATTTTCTGAAATATGATCATATGCATATGGACAAAGATCATATATATTTGTGTATATATTTTTATATTTTTCATTTTTTTCTGGATGAGTAGCTTATTGATGTTTAGATAAAATTTGTGTACTGAGAGTGGGAAAAATCAGTTCTTTGATTTTTCCAAGCTTATTTGCAAGGGATTAAGTGGATAGATATGTCTGAAAAAATCTCCTGGACGTCCTTTCTTTTCCTATAAAGAAACACAACGATCACTTTCGTTGAGAGCTTTTGGTAAAGCAAAATTACTTTCTTGTTTTTTATCCATCGGAGAGCAGTTATACACCCAAAATCAATCAGAGTGAAAAATACCACATAGGGTTCTTTAGGCACTTGTATGCTACACAAATGTTGTACTGGCATTTTGCTGAATAGCAGCACAGGGTGATAAAATCATAAAATAGTCCCTGAAGTCCAGTAAAATATTGGACATAGGACACTGGTGACTGTGCAGAGCTGTTGGCCAGCACTACTTTGCAAATCGATAAGGCAGAAACAATAAGGCTTAATCCAGGAGAGAAAAAGACAAAAATACGCAGAAAAAAAAAACTGTGTTAAAAATTAAACTTTCACAAAGCAAAGAAGAAATATATTCCACAACACTGAAATTAAAGGAATGATTATTTTAATAGTATACAGTGACATTATATCTACTCACCATCAATATGACGTTTTTATAAGTAGACAACTAAATTATTTATCTATTCTTTATCAAGAAAGCTTTCTTCAGTAATTGATACCTGATACTAACCAGCTTTTAGTACAATTTGGGCCAAGTGAGCAGTGGACCAGGAGAGATGAGGGCTGGCGCCAGTGCTCTGAGGCATTGTTACATGGGGAACTTAGGTTTTAACCTTTGTGAAATCATGGAATCGTTAGTCTTGACTTTACAATTATGCTCAGACTTTCTCTCCTCTCCTTTGTCTTGCCCCCAGCAGAGAAGCAATTCAACCTTTTAATATTTAAAAAGTCTATTTCTGGGCTATTAGGAGAGAGATAGAATGTTGAAAAGGATTGTTATTAATTTGATCTGTAGTTTTAGGAGTAGCCAGGGGTGAGAGCTGGGGATCAAGTGTAAGGATTTATAATACAAGAATAACTTAACCAGGCTGTTCTGTGACTCAACACACACAGACACACACACACACACACACACACACACACACACTGTTAAGCTATTTATCAGAGAGCATCTGGGAACAAGAGATATCTATACACTCAGTTTCTAGGAAGACAGTAAATATGGAAAAAGGGGTAAAGGTCATTATTTTACAATTGAGTTCAGAAAAAGAAGACCCCTAAATACCAATTTCTTCTCGTACTTTCTGCTCCCTTGCAAGATAGGAAATAGTGGAACCGAGTGCCCAGAATGACTTTAGACTCTTGGCTTATAAAATATTGGTGCAGAACCACAGTATCTCTAATAACTGAGGGATATAGATCTTGTTAGATAAGCATTAATTCATGACCAAGCAATTGTATGTTAAAATGACATATTTAGGGTCTAGTTTCCAGTTCTGCATATAAGGATCTTGAAAGTTGCCACACTGTCCTAATACTAAGTAAAAAGCTGAACAGATTTAAAAATTAACAACTCTTCTTGGATCTCTCAGAGAGGGGAGGACACAGGGCATACCACTGCCCCCTAGATTGGAGAGTCAGACAGAATCTAGGGAGTCTGGGCTGACCTGACAGAGATCCCTAGATGAAACCACCGTGAGGACCACAGTGGGGAGGGAGGGTAGGAAACCTGAACTGTAATTGAAGACTTGTTGGAGGCTCAGTGTGGACAAGTCTGAGAGTTAAAAACTCCAGGGGAACCCAATCATAGAGGTGCCCCCACAAGACTATAAAATGTACTTTGAGGAACTTGACCGGGTTCTCACAGTAAATATTAGAGAAAAATCATCCAGCAAGAGGATAGAAAAAGGAACCATTTTTAAATACTCCAGGGCACTCTGTTCTTCTTAACAAGACATGCCCTCTGGGGAAACTAGTTAACTAAAGCCTAAGAAAGAGAGAAAGGAACCGAAGGAACAATAATGACTGAGAATCTCCCCAAATTAATGACAGACACCAAACCACAGATCCAGGAATCTCAGGGAAAACCAAGCAGAATAAATGCAAAAACCACCCCACAAACTACACCTGCGCATATCATTTTCAAACTACAGGAAATCCAACATAAAGAAAAGTCCTAAAAGAAGCCAGAGGGGGAAAAAACACCTTACTGACAGAGGAACAAATATAAAAATTACCTCTGACTTCTCCTCAGAAACCATGAAAGCAAGAAGGCAGTAGCAAGAAATATTTAAAATGTTGAGAGAAAAAGACACCAACTTAGAATTCTGTACCCTATGAAATTATCTTCAAAAGAGAAGAAATAAAGACTTCCTCAGACAGATAAAAATTGAGGGACTATGTTGCCAGGAGGCTTGTCTTGCAAGAAATATTTTGAAGAGTTCTTTAGAGGGAGAGATGCAGCTGGGAGGCTGGCCCAGTCTCGGCAAGAGTTACGCCCAGGGCTCTGGGGTGCCCTCAGGCAGGCCTTACCTGAGCAGTGGAGCATCCTGTGGCAGCAACGAAGGAGCTGAGGCTGCCAAGTGCCCTGGAGGCCACAGTCTTGAACTGAAGAGGAAAGCTCTTCAAGCTGGCACTGCCCAGCAGAGCACTTTTCTTCCCATAGCATGGCCCAGCCAGGCCCATTGAGGTGGGTGCAGATCCTGTGTTTTCCAGTCCCGGGGGGCCAGTGCACAGCCTTCCAGGTTGCCTAAGCTCATGGAGACAGCAGGCAGAGATGAGTGGTCCTTTCTAGGCCAGACCTGTCTCTTGGTCCCTCCGGGTCCTGGCACTTGGGTCCGGACCTTGCCCCCAGCGGGACCCGAAGTGAACACCAACTAAGGTGAAACTATTTCAGGATGCCTTCCATCTTTTTTGTTTTTTTGGGGAAGATTAGCCCTGAGCTAACATCTGCTGCCAACCCTCCTCTTTTTGCTAAGGAAGACTGGCCCTGAGCTAACATCCTTGCCCATCTTCCTCTACTTTATATGTGGGACACCTACCACAGCATGGCATGCCAAGTGGTGCCATGTCCACACCTGGGATCCGAACCAGTGAACCATGGGTCACTGAGAAGTGGAACATAGGAACTTAACCATTGTGCCACTGGGCTGGCCCCAGGATGCCCTCCATCTTAACTTACAATTTAAAAAATCTTCTTAGTACCCAAAATGGGCCCTCAGGTTTTCTATAAGACCTCTGAGTTGTTCCTCCCAGCCAGAAGATGCCCCAGCCGTCCAGACCAAATTGAAGAAGACTCTAGCCAAATCTAATATAAGGAATATTGTGGTGGTGGATGGAGTTTGACACTCCATTTTTGCTGTCAGGCACTTCATATAAAGACCTGATGCCACATGATTTGGCTAAAGCAGCATTTTCAAGTTTGTTGCATTGGACCAGTGTCCCAAAGGAAGCTGCTGATTACATCATCTTTGGCACACTTATATTGGAAATGACAACAAGTAATGTGGCTAGAGAGGCTGCCCTCGGAGCTGGCTTTTCCAACGAGACTCCTGCTCACGCTGTCACCATGGCTTTCATCTCTGCTAACCAAGCCATGACCACAAGTGTTGGCTTGATTGCTTCTGGCCAGTATGATGTGGTCATGGCAGGTGGTATAGAGTTAAAGTTGGGTGTCCCTATTTATCATTCAAGGAAAATTATTCCTCATCTCAATTTGCCCAAAACTCTGGCTCAGCAACTATCTTTAATCCCTAAATTCAGATTGAATTTGCTATCACCTGAGTTCCTTGAGGTGGTTGAGTTCCCCACTAGTGAGACTGTGGGCCACTTTGCAGACCTACTGGCCTCTGCCTTTGATGTTTCGCTACCAGCACAGGATGGGTACATGCTGCACTTGCACAGCCTGGCCAAGAGGGCACAGGATGAGGGACTCCTGTCTGATGTACTGTGCAAAGTAAAGTACCAGGAAAAGATACAATTACCAAAGATAATGGCATTCATCTTTCCTCCCTGGAGCAGATGGCGAAACAAAAACCTGCATTCATCAAGTCCTATAGGACAGTGACTGCTGCAAATTCTTTCCTGACCCACGGTACCTCCATAGTATTGATTACAACAGAAGCAAAAGCTCTTGCTATACGTTATAAGCCAAGGGCATATTTGAAGGACTTTGTGTACATGTTTCAGGATCCAAAAGATCAACTTTTACTAGGACCAACATACACTACTCCAAAAATTTTAGAAAAGGTAAGATTAACAATGGCTGATATTGATGCTTTTGAATTACACAAAGCTTTCTCAGGTCACATTTTGGGTAATTTTAAAGCTGTAGATTCTTATTGAACAAAACTATATGAGTAGAAAAACCAAGGTTGGATTGCCTCCTTTGGAGAAGTTTAACAACTGAGGTAGATCACTGTCCCTGGGACACCCATTTGGAACCACTGGCTGCCAATAGGTAACAGAAGCAAGGAGGCCAGTATGGTTTAGTGGCTGCCTGTGCAGCTGGATGGCATGACCATGCTATGATAGAGGAAGCTTATCCAAAATAATACATCAAGAAGAGGTGACCTGGAGTTTCTGTGCAACACTCACACTAGGCAATGCCATTTCAGTGTTTTACTAAATGGCGTCTATGGTTCCTAGAGCCTCGTAGGAAAGCAAAATTTGTGACCTTCTGTTAAATACTTTGCAATTAAGCCTTGCTAGTGTTCTGAGCTTTCCAATAATAATGGCTTATTACTCTTTCCGGGATTTCTTAATCACAAGAATTTCGCATAGTGATATGTTTAAGCAATTGTTTTTGGCCTCTATGTTCATTAAAGACTAAATGAATGGTTGCAATTTGGGAAAGAGTTTAGCTGAGACTCGGAATCATCTTTGTAACATTTGCACATCATACTTATTCCTATTTGTGACCTAAAGATAAGTGTTTTCTATAAAATATAAACCAATACGCCTAAATTAGCTTAATTATGGAAAAACAATTCAGAATCTAAACATCACTGAAAACTTACAGTAAATGTTTATATACATAAAAACCATGTTGGTTAACCTTAATAAAGTGGAGAAGTATTGGGGAAAATAAAAGTTCTTTAGAGACAAAGAAAATGATGTAAGTCAGAAAGTAAGATCTACATAAAGAAAAGAAGATCATCAAAAAAGGAATAGGTGAAGATAAAATAAAAACTTTTATTTTTCTTATTCTTAATTGGTCTAACAGATGTTTCATCAAAATAATAATACCAACAATGTATTCGATTATGTATGCTTATGTATATATCATATGTGTATGCTTACGTATGCTTATATATAAGTGAAAAGAATGGCAGCAATAATACAAAATATGAGAAGAAGAAATTAGGATCATTTTGTTATTATAAATTACTCACACTCCCCATGAAGTAGTATACTGTCATTTGAAAGTGGGCTCAATTTAGTTGTATGTGTATATTGTACACCCTAGGGCAACCACAAAACTAGTAAAAAAACAAAATCCCGCAACCTCCCCCAACACAAAGAAGTGTAAGCTATATGCTAAGAAAGGTGAGAAATTGGAATCATATAAAATGCTCATTTAAAACCACAAAAAGCATAAAAAGAGTGAAAGACAAAAACGGAGACAAAGAACAAGAGCATCAAGTAGAAAACAGTAGCAAATATGGTAGGTGTGATTCAAATATGTCAATAATCACTTTGAAAATCAATGACCTAAATGCACCAATTGAAAGATAAAATTGTCAGAATGCACCAATTGAAAGATAAATATTGTCAGAGTGAATCAAAAAAACAAGACTCAATTATATGATGTCTCCAAGAAACTCATTTTAAATGTAAAGATGCATATAGAGTAAAAGTAAATGGATGAAGAAAAGTATACTAATTCTAATTCTAATCAGAAGAAAGCAAGAGTAGCTATATTAATTTCAGACAAAGTGGTTTTCAAAACAAAGAAGCTTATAAGGGATAAAGAAGGGTATTATGTAATGATAAGGGAGTCAATTCTCGAAGAAGACATAACAACCTTTAACATGTATATACCTAACAACAGAGAATCAGACTATCAGAGGCAAAAATTATGAACTACAAGAAGAAAGAGATGAATCCACTATCACAGTTGGACACTTGAAGACCCCTCTCTCAGAAATGGACAGATTCCTCAGGTAGAATATCAGCAAGGGCATAGTTGAACTCAAAATACAATTGACATCTATAGACCAAATCCTCCAACACCAGCAGCATGCACATTGCTTTCAAGCATACATGGAACATTCCTCACTATACACCACATTCTTGGCCATAAAACACACCTTATCAAATGTAAAAGAATAGAAATCATAAAATGTCTACTCTCAGATCACAATGGAATTAAGCTAGAAATCAATAATAGATAACTAGAAAATACCCAATAATGTAGAGATTAAACAACATACTTCTAAATAACGCATAGGTCAAAGAAGACATCTCAGGAAAAATTCAAAAACATTTTTTCCTAGATGAAAATGAAAAAATAACATCAAAATTTGTGAAACGCAACAGCAGTGCTTATATGAAAATTTATACCATTGAATGCATATATTAGAAAAAAAGAAAGCTCTAAAATCAATAATCTAAGTTTCCACATTAAGAAACTAGAAAGAGAACAGAAAATTAAATCCAAAGGAAGCAGAAGAAAAGAAATTATAAGAATTAGAGCAGAAGCCAATGGAATTTAAAAGAGGAAATCAATAGATTAAATCAACAAAACCAAAGCTGTTTCTTTGACAAGATCAAATAAATTGATAAGCCTTTAGCCAGGTTAAATAAGGAAAAAAGAGTGGACACAAATGACTAACATCAGAAATGAAAAAAGGGACAACACTATAGACCCTATGAACGTTAAAAGGAACGTTAAAGGAATACTATGAACAACTCTACGCCCACGAATTTGATAACTCAGATGAAATGAACCAATTTCTTTAAAGATCTAGTTTACCAGAATTCACACAAGAGAAATAGACAATCTGAATAGCCCTACATTTATTAGAGAAATTAAATCAATAAGCAGTAACCTTCCAAAACAGGAAGCACCAGGCCCAGATGGGTTCACTGGTGAATTATACCAAACAGTTAATGAATAAATCATACCAATTCTCAAAAACTTTTTTTAGAGGATGGAAGCAGAAGGAATACTTCCTAATTCATTCTACGTGGCCAGTTTCACCCTGATATCAAAACCAGAGAAAGACATTATAAGAAAAGAAAATTGCAGACCAATATCTTTCATGAACACAGATGCAAAATCCTCATCAAAATATTAGCATGTGGATTGGGCCTGCCCAGTGGCATAGTGGTTAAGTTCACGCGCTCTGCTCTGGTGGCCCAGGTTTTGCTGGTTCTGATCCCTGGCACGGACCTATGCACCGATTATCAGGCCATGCTGTGGCGGGAATCTCACATACAAAATAGAGGAAGATGGACATGGACGTTAGCTCAGGGCCAGTGATCCTCAGCAAAAAGAGGAGGATTGGCGGCATAGGTTAGCTGAGGGCTAATCTTCCTCAAAAAAAAAAAAAATAGCAACTTGAATCCAACAATGTGTAAAATGAATTATGCACTACAATAAAGTAGTATTTATCCCAGGTATGCAAGGCATGTTCAGCATTCAAAATCAATTAGGTATTTGATTATTATTGAAGGTAATCCTTCAATAGTCTAAAAAAGCAAAATCACATGATTGTATCAATAGATGCAGAAACAGTGTTTGATAAAATCCAACCACCATTTATGATAAACACTTTCAGTAAACTTGGAATAGAGCCAAATATTCTCAACTTGATAAAGAATATCTATAAAAACCCTCCAGCTAATATCATATTTAATGGTAGGAAACTTGAAGTTTTCTCACTAGGATCAGAACAAGGCAAGGATGCCTCCTCTCACCACTATTTCTCAACACTGTCCTAGACAATAAGACAAGAAAGGAAGTAAAAGGTATATAGATTGGGAAGGGAGGAATAAAATGATCTCTGTTTTAGATAACATGATAACTTGTGTAAAAAATCTGAAAGAATTGACAAAAAACTCCTGAAACTAACAGCAATTATAATAAAGTTGGAGGGTACAAAGTTAATATGCAAAAGTCAATCACTTTCCTATATATTAGCAATAAATAAGTCTAATTTGAAATTAAAATCATGATACCATTTACATAAGCACTCAAAAAAATAAAATAGGTATAAATTCAACAAGATATGTCCAAGATCCATATGAGGAAAACCATAAAAAATGATTAATAAAATAAAAGAAGAATTAATTAAATTGAGAGTCCATGGTCATTTACAGTAAGATTCAATATTGTCAAGATGTCAGTTCTTCCCATCTCAATCTATAGATTCAATGCACTCCCAATTAAAATCCCAGAAAGTTATTTTGTGGATCTGGAAAAAATGATTCTAAAGTCAGAATAGTCAACAAAATATTGAAGAACAAAGTTAGAATACCAAAAATACCTCACTTCAAGACTTATTACAAAGCTACAGTAATCAAGAAAGCATGAAATTGGTGAAAGACTAGAAAACTGATTGGTAGAACAGAATAGAGAGCCCAGAAGGAGACCCACATAAATATAGTCAACTGATTTTTGACAAAGGTGCAATGGCAATTCCAAGGAGCAAAAATAATTTCTTGAAGAAATGGTGCTGGAACAATTAGACATCCACACACAAAAAAATGAATCTAGACACAGACCTTAGGCCCTTCACAAAAATTAACTCAAAATGAATCACAGATTTAAGTGTAAAATGCAAACTTATAAAACTCCTAGAAGGTAACATAGTAGAAAAGCTAGATTACCTTGGGTATGGTGATGACTTTTTAAATGCAGCACTAAAATCATGATCCATGAAAGCAATAATTGATAAGATGAACTTCATCAAATTTACAAGCTTCTGTCCTGCAAAAGACAATGTCAAAAGAATGAGAAGACTAAGCCATAGACTGGGAGAAAATATTTGCAAAAAATCCATCTGATAAAGGATTGTTGTCCAAAATATACAAAGAACACTTAAAACTCAGAAGTAAGAAAACAAACTACCTGATTAAAAAATGGGCCAAAGACCTTCAGTGAGGTATACCTCACCAAAAAAGATATATAGATGGTAAATAAGTATATGAAAGATGCTCCACATCATGTCATGAGGGAAATACAAATTAAAATGAGATACTACTGCAAACCTATTATAACGGCCAAAGTCCAGAACACAGACAAAACCGAACGTTGATGAGCATGTGGAGCAACATGAATTCTAACTGATTGCTGGTGGCAATGGAAGGTGGTATGGACACTTGGGAAGATGATTTGGTGGTTTCTTAAAAAACTAAACATACTCTTACCATATGATCCAGCAATCATGCTACTTGGTATTTACCCAAAGGTTTTGAAAACTTATGTCCATACACAAAAACCTGCACGTGGATGTGTATGACAGATTTGTTCATAATTGCCCAAATGGGAGCAACCAAGACTTCATCAGGAGAATGAATAAACTGTGATACATCCAGAAAATGGAATATTATTCAATGCTAAAAAGAAATGAGCTACCAAGCCATGAAAAGACATGCAGGAATCTTAAATGCACATTACTAAGTGAAAGAAAGCCATCTGAAAAGTCTCTATCTATCTATCTACCTAGCTATATATATATATATATATACTGTCTGATTCCAACTCTATCACATTCTGGAAAAGGCAAAATAACGGAGACAGTATAAAGGCCAGGGGTTGCAAGTGGGGACGGTAGGAGGGAGAGATGAATATGTGGAGGAGAGAGGATTTCAGGGCAGTGAAAACTCTATTTCATACTTGTTGATATATATATGTCATTATACATTTGTCCAGCCCCACAGAAGGCACAACTCCAAGAGTGAACTATAATGAAGACTATAGACTTTGGGTGATTACGGTGTGTTAATGTGGGTTTGCCAGTTATTAAAAAAGTACCACTTGGTGGTGGATGTTGATAATAGGGGAGGCTGTGCATGTGTGGAGGCAGGGGATTTGTGGGAACTCTCTGCACCTTCCCCTTGATTTGTTGTGAATCTAAAACTTCTCTAAAGAAATAAAGTCTTAATAAAACAACAAGCATTTTTTAAATCATATATTCAACAGAGAAGAAAATTAGGTTTGTTTTAGAGGTGAAGAGGAGGAAAATTCCTCATGCTGAACATGTAGAATTATATAAACTAAAGGCAGCATCAGGAAAGAGATAAGCAGGAGTGTGAACTGTTGGATTTAGCTTGAAAGTAGAAGAGGGAGCAACCAGGGAATTTCCCAGGATATGGTTCTGAAGAGGCCAACTGATTGCCAAAACCCATGTTTTCATAAGATTATTTGGAAGACCTCTAGGCCCCTCTGAAGTTTGCTTTTATTTTTGTCATAAGACATTTCTCATCAGTAGCCTCCAGAACAGACATGTAAAGAATAGTCAGTTAAGAAGATCTTTAATTTGTCCTGCAGAGGAATGATGCATCAATAAAAACCTATTACACAATCAATATTTCAGGAAGCCTGGAGAATATGTGCTCGCTGGTGGCACTCTACATAATTGTTTTAAAGGAAAGGTGAACATTCCTTCCTAGCCTTTTTTACGGATGCTAGATATTCCATCAGAGAATATCAAACTATCCATTTCACTAATAAGGAAGTGCTGTTTCATTGAGGAAACTATTGGTAGTCCAATGAAAAAAGCAATGACACATTCAGGGGAAAATGGTCACATAAATGAATATCCCCTCACATTACTGTAGAACAATTACTCGAGGGAAAGTATCCTTAGCAGAACTAAGGCCATGAGAAATAAGATCTCTACAATTGCCATTGTGACCAGTTCCAGTCCTTACCTACTCATTCTAAAACTTCCACTTTTCAACAACAATTCTAATTTCCAAATTTAGGAAAAAAAACATCATCAGCACCTTGCTATTTCTTCCTATCTTTTTTGTCCATGCAAGAGTTTAGGATTCTTAAATACTAACTTCCTAAAACATTTTCAAAGAATATATTGATTCATTTATCTCTCCAACCATCTTTTCACCTACCCAACTTTCTACTGCCTACTTACCTATCCTACTTGCCTTATCTCTCTCTCTCTCTCTCTCTCTCTCTATCTACCTATTTATCTATCTATCTATATCTGTCTCAACAAGAGTTTCACATGGAACACCTTATCACAAATTATTCTTTGCTAACATGCTTTAAAACTCAAAAAGACTTTTAAAACTCTATACAGAAATTGTCACTGCAATATAAAACTATCAATGTGCGTTCAATGTTTTGTTGAGTAAAGTCCTTTTGGTTTGTTATAATATTGGTCTGAATTCAAAAATTTACTTGTTTTGAAATTATATTTTCTCTAAGTTTATAGTCAAAATTATTCTTATTTAAATGAATCTGCTATCATTTGAGCTGAATTAATTCTATTCTTAACAGAATGAGAATAGTTTTTTTACTAAGCTAAACTCTGTTGAAGACATTTGTACAAAACTTAACAATAAAGATGAAAAATTCTTAGGTAGGCTTATATCTGATAGCCTTACGGATTTTAAATCCTCTTTATTTTTAACGCTCCTTGTACATATTCTTACAGAATGCAATTCAGTGTTTGAGGCAAACTCAATTACCAAAATTCACAGCGTATGAGAAACTTTAAGCTATGTTTAAAGATACTATTGAGATGTGGGAAAAAATGTGGACTGCTACAGAAAGCCATACCCAGAAAGTAAGATAAATATTTATCTACTCAAGGAGAGAATGTGTAACTTCTCTTAAGATTTGCAGGATTATTTGATATAATCTGTAATGCTGTCTCATATTATAAAGCAAATAATCGCTGGGGCTTTAAAAATGTTATAAGCACCCAAAAGTTAAAAAATTTCCCTTTTTTTTACTTACAATTTATATCTGCAGTTACTATGTTTTGTAGATTTCTAATATATTTGTTTCCTACTATTTTTATATTATTCCAGAAAGTTTCCATTTATCAGAAAAATTTTATAAATATAAGGATTGTTTAGTATCTCTACATCTGATGTTTTATCATCAAGAAGAGGAGAAATGTAATTACAATAATAATGTCAGTGAATACTTTAAATTCCCCTACCCCCATGTACCCAAGTGACTGGAAAGAGGAGAGTGTGGATAGGAAATCAGGACGGGGAAATGAAGAATTTTTTAAAATCTAGTGGTTCTTAGAGTTAAGTAAGAGAGGAAAAAGAATGGAGGGAGGTAAAAGGAAAACACAAGCTTTTGTTTTTAGATCAAACGCCTGCTATTGGGGTAGAGTGAATAGGAATGATTAGACAGATAGATAGATAAATAGATGTGTATCCCACACATTCATATGTTGAAGTGCTAACCAGTACCTCAGAATGTGTCTGTGTCTGAAGATTGGGCCTTTAAAGAGGTAATTAAGTTGAAATGAGGCCATAGGGTGATCCCCAATTCAATCTCACTGTTGACCTTGTAAGAAGAGGAAATTCGGACACACAAAGAGACACTAGGGGTGCACTTACACAGAAGGACAACCACCTACAACCATCTACAAGAGGGAGGCCATCTACAAGCCAAGGAAAGAGGCCTCAGGAGAAATCAACCCTGCTGACACTTTAATCTTGGACTTCCAGCCTCTAGAACTGTAAAAAAATACATTTGTGTTGTTTAAGCCACCCAATCTTTGATATTTTGCTATGACAGCCTAAGAAAAATAAAACAATAGATATTTTTCTCTGTCCCCATGTTAGATTCTGTGAGGAGACTGCCTTTTAGAGTGTCCCTCTGTTAATTGAGCAGGCCCAACAGAGAAATGTCCCACCAGCTGTCATGCCCACAATTTCCCTAAGCTCCTGCAATTTAGGTAAGACAGGTTTTCCTGTGTGTTCCCTGTGGGACACATAGAGTCAAGGGACTTGTCATTGTGTACGTCCTTCACTGTGGTAAGGGGTAAGGGGACCCAAAATGGAGGTTGTAGGGTCAGATGTCCTAAGTCATAAATACAATAGAGGCTGTGACTGGTGACACAGAAATTTGCAGTCTCAGCAAGAGCTGGCCAGGAACTTAGTATTTAATATGATATGGTGTCGTCAAAACTACCAAAGACCCACAGGGCAGAAAAAGGACAAGCACATGGATCTAAAGCCACCTTCTCTTTGCAGTAGGGGCAAGTAAGATTTCCTCGTAACATAGATACAAATCTGAGAAGGAGGAGAGAAGGAAACATCCTAAAAAAAACAGAAAACCCTATGTATTCACAAAATACCAAATAGTGTTTAAAACGGAAGGAATCGTGGTATCTTTAAATTATAGCAGTGAGCCCACTGTCCATGTAATGCCCACTACCCTGGCCTAAGAGGACTCATGAATACTGCTGGGTACCTTGATTTTTGGTTAAATCACATACACAAGGAAAGAAACCATAATCCCCTAGACACTCTCATTTCTCCACCACAAGTGCACATTTCTTGTTTGTTAAACTCATCAAAGGTAATCCTAGGCTATTCTATTAGATGTGTTTGAGCTATTGAAGTTGCTGCTCACAGTAATGTTTCAGTTGATGTTAAAATAACAGAACATATTTTATTATTTCATAAGAAAAGAAGTCTGACAGGAGGCAAGGAAACGAGTCTCTAGAAGGATGACTAATTCCTAACCCCCACTGAATGGAGGGTCTAAAGGAGCTTAAGCACAGCAGTGCCTGCCATGATTGTCTTAGGAAATGGAGTGAATGTGTCTTCAGTGAGGAAGCATAAATGAAGCTAATTATAAGGACAGGAAAGTAAAGAATGGAAAACAAATATGGGGGGGTGGAGGAAGGGGCAGAAAAATTAGTAAACATTAATGTTTGCACCTTATTTAAATTATATGATTTCAAAATATTCCCATCAAAACATCTTTCTAAACCTTTGTTCCTCAAGGGTCTAGGGCAGGGGTCAGAAAACTATAGTCTGTCAGGAAATTCAAACTTTTGCCAGGCCTTATATCAGAAATGAGGGGCCGGCCCAGTGGCACAGTGGTTAAGTTCGCACGTTCCGCTTCTCAGTGGCCAGGGGTTTGCCGGTTCGGATCCCGGGTGTGGACATGGCACTGCTTGGCAAGCCATGTGTGGTAGGTATCCCACATATAAGTAGAGGAAGATGGGCACGGATGTTAGCTCAGGGCCAGTCTTCCTCAAAAAAAAAAAGAAATGGAAGAGGGGGCTATCATTACTGATTCAATGGACACTAAAAAGGTAATAAAGGAATATTATGAATAATTGTATGTCCACAAATTAAATAACCTGGATTAAAAGGACCAATTCTTTGAAACACGCAGCTGCCAAAACTCACACTGGGATAAATAGAAAGTATGAATAGTACTATAGCTTTTAAAATAATTGAATCAATAACTAGTAACCTCCCCAAAAAGAAAACATTAGGCCCAGATGGATTCACTGGTGAATTCTACCAAATATTTAGGGAAGGAATGATACTAAATCTCTATACCTTGTTTCAGAAAATAAAAGCAAGGGGCCTATTCCTAACTCATCCTATGAGTCCAGCACTACCCTAATACAAAACCCAGACAAAGACATGAAAGAAAAACTACAGATAAATATCTTATAACATAAATGCAAAATCCTCAATAAAATGTTAGCAAGTGTAATCCAACAATGTATAAAAAGAATTATACACAATTATCAAGTGGGATTTATTTCCTGTATGCAATGGAGACAGGAATTGGATTTATGTAGCCACAAACCAAGGGATACCTGGAGCAACCAGAATCTGGAAGGGGGAATGGAGGATTTACTCCTAGAACCTTTGGAGGAACCACAGCCCTACTGGCATCTTGATTTCAGACTTCTGTCCTCCGGAACGGAGAGAATAAATTTCTCCTGTGCAAGTCAGCAAGTTGGTGATAATTTGCTATAGCAGCCACAGGAAAATAATACAATGCTTAGTAAAGTAATCCAAGTTTTTGAAACCAAATGTCTTATATTCCTTTGTAAATGTCCGTAATGTGCTGAGGATTGTTGAGAGAGCTGCTATCCTAGTCATTCTGGATAACCCTACCCAGCATCTCTCTTAGACACAGGTTCAAGTGGCGAAAGGAAGAGGATTTAACTTTGTGTTCTGTGTTCCAGTGTACCACTGTCAGAGCTCTTCTCAAAACCTCCTCTCTGATGAAATTTGGAAAGAATAAGTGTGATTTGGATATGATTGCTTAGTGCAGAAAAATAGAAAATTCACAGCAGGCATGATATAAAAGCTGGAAGTGATTCTTTCAGCAGGGAAAGGAAACAGAGTAACAAGTAAACACTACTGGCCTTCTATTTAAAGATTGTAAGAAGACGACTAATTTTACTAGGCCTGAGCTAATTGCCATATTCTGGATTGAAATTTAAAAAGTTGGAACAAAATCGTTTTTAAACTAGGAAATCTCTTATGTCTTTTTTTTTTCTTTTGAGGAAGATTAGCCCTGAGCTAACTGCTGCCAATTCTCCTCTTTTTTTTCTGAGGAAGACTGGCCCTGAGCTAACATCCGTGCTCATCTTCCTCTACTTTATGTGTGGGACGCCTACCACAGCATGGCTTGCCAAGCAGTGCCACGTCCGCACCCGGGATCCGAACCAGCGGGCAAACCCGGGGCCGCCGAGAAGCGGAACGTGCGCACTTAACTGCTGCACCACCAGGCCGGCCCTCCTATGTCTTTATTGCAGGTGGGATGTGAGTTTTGGAGACGTCTTTAGTAACGTATTGAAACAGATTGTTTGAAAAATATGTTAAACAGATGGTGTAATGAATACAACTCAGCAGAGTTTGTCCAGTCTTAAAATGTCACAGCAACACTGATTGTTGTGATTTTATGGACTTTTTTCCTAAATTTTTCAAAAGTATTTAAAAACATATTGTGCAAAAAAAATCATTCCACAATTAGGTATAACTTATTAATGATCAACAAGATAGGTAACCATCTCTTTATTATAAATTTAACTACTTTGGCCACTAATAAAATTAATGTTAAGTATCTTTTGAATTTGAAAATAAATCTTTACATACTTGGGTATTGTGTGCTTGTTTTATAATAAGATCAAGATTAGTTTTAGATAGTGCAAATAAATATATTAATGTCCGGCAATCTGCGATAAGTAATATTTCTAGGATACATTTGATAAAGTACTATGGAAAATCATGCTGAAAAATATTACAATAACAGAAATATTGCAGTAATATGTCATTAAGAGAAAAAATACAAAATAGTTATATGACATGATCCATTATGAATAACATATCTGTATGTGTATACATGTACATTTGTGCATTTTTCCATAAAATACACTATAAGCTTCAACATATTCACAACGATCATCTCTATAGTTGGTTTTACTTTTCATTGAATTCTGTATTTTCTAAATAATTCTGCTTCAATAAAAATATTATGTCTTTGCATTCTAGGTCATTCTAAAATAATTTTGATTTGCTAAATCTAAGTTTCTCTGCACATCCTCCGTAAAGCCATACAGATCAACAAGGAGAGCAAATAAAACTAAATATAACCCATATCTCAGCAGATCAGGAGACAGAGATTACTACAAACCTCAATTTATGCATGATTGGAGAAGTAAACATATACCAGTAGGTGGCTCATGGCAGAGCCCTGAGTTGAGAATGCATGGAATCTGAAGAGATGGCATGTGGAAGAGACGAGGGGAGCAGAGGGCTCAAGGGTGATGGAGCAAAAAAAAAATCATTCCAGAAAGAAAAATTCCTTTTGCTATATAAGAAAACAAAAAACAAAAAACTACTGAGAACAAGTCTCAGACCTGATAGATCTCAGCAGGAGATAAAGGGAAGACCTTTGAACACATATAATGACTGAGGTGGAAGTCATAAATACCAATTGCTTCTGGAAGTTTAGGGAGTAAATAGAGAAGGGGCAGTAATGTGTGGACATGCAGAAGTGAATAGAAGGAAAGAAGAAAGTGGTGAAATTAGGGGACACTGAAAAAGTAAATTACGAAGTTGAAAGACACACTAAATGGCCCCCTCAATACCATCAAAGGAAAAAGTTATATGTTAGAAACCAAAATTACACTTCACTATATTGACTGAAGAGGATAGTCTTGAACTGATGGTCTTGTGAGATACTTCTAACCCCAAACAGCTGCCCCTCAAAGAAACAACAAAAAGGAATCTAAAATTGAGCAAATAGCTATTAAGAAGACAATAGAAAAGAAGAATCAAAATATTTCAACAGGTGTAAATTCTTCTTTAAAAAAAAGCAGAAGAAAACTCCAGTGGAAAACTTCAAGCTCAACTAATTAAGCAAGCATTAGAAAATAGTAGGAGAAAAAAGCCCCATAAATAACTTCAAAAACTAAAAACATAAATGGACAAAATCCAGGAAAATACAAAATGGTGATTGAATTTAAGATCAGAAATGAAGAAAAAGATAAAATTATATCAGAAATAAAGACTAAATTATAATATTCATAAGTAGGAATAAATTCAACACAAAATTATTGCATTTGAACATCAAGAAGACAAAAATCATGACTACAGAAGAGCTACACAACTTTAACACAGACAATGAAGACGTTGAGATTACTAAAGATTTTGTTTCCCTTGGTTCAGTCATCAATTTAAATGGAGAGTGTGGCCAAGAAACAAAGAGAAGACTGAGACTCGGAAGGGCATCAATGAAAGAATTGGGAAAGATCATCAGTGTAAAGAGGTGTCATTAGAGACTCAAGCCAAGATTATCCACATCCTTGTATTCCCAATCACTAGGAGGGTGCAAAAGCTAGACAGTGAAGAAGGCTGATGGGAAAAAAAAAAAAAAATGATTTGTTTCAAATATGGTGTGGAAGAGAGCTCTATGGACGCCCTATGCCAGAAAGACGAATAAGCTGGTCCTAGAACAAATTGATCCTGAACTGTCGCTGGAGGCTCCATAAAGGCATCTATAGTCATGAGTCTACAGAAGCTGAGTAGGGCTGTTGAGGACGGGACATTGTGGACATCATTCAGTCATAGGATCACCAGGAGTCAGAGCTGACTTGAGGGCACATAGCAGCAACACTGAAAAAACAGTAAGAAAATCAAGACAGTGAAAGTGGGAGACAGAGTTTGAAAGGATGAGGGAGAAAGTAGCTCAAACTGAAGAGAAGGAAAGACAAGTGTATAGGTAACTGCAGATTCTGAAGAACATACTGACAGGGCCCACCACGTGCCTGAGGAAACCGACCTAGAGTAGTTGACTCTAAGCCACATCCCAGCAATATTTTTAGACCAAGAGCATTATTGGACTTAAAAGAAAGAAAAAAGTGTCCTGGATTCCTAGGGAAAAGAGCAAATTTCATATAAATGTAAACTCTCTGTAAGTAATTTGCTGAAGGATGAGCATCATTCAACACAGACATCACTGGGAAAATTTCATCAAAACAACTGATAGTGGACGTTTAATATATGCAATTGTAGATTTATAATTAAAAGTTGGAGACAAGAATAAGGTATAAATGTCCTAACAAAGGAGAAATAGCAGGTCTAAATTATAGGAGAAGAGGAGAGAAATGTGAAAATAGAATAAGCTCATTGCTACATAGGAAGTAATAGGCAGGTATCAAAAGACACTGTTTAAAAAGTAGCAAATCGGATGATATTAGGTTGAACATATGAAAGTACTGATACCCAGCCATCTTTGAAATAGCAATTCAACTCCTAGGTATGTCCTCTGTGTAAACATTTATGTCTACCAAAAGATATACACAAGAATGTGCAGAGAACTTTTATTTATGCTAGTTCCAAACTTGGAATGACTCAAATGTCCATGAACAGGATAATGGAAAAATAAATTGTGGTATATTCATACAGTGGTATAGTACAGGCAACAGCAAGGATGGTTTATCTCAAGCTCTAACTCGTATGAATCTCATAGACATTATGTTGAACTAGAGAAGACAGGCAAAATGAAGTATATGCTGTGTGACTACATTTATTTGAAGTCCAAAAGTAGGCAAATGAATCTGTGATAATAAAAGTTAATATAGTGGCTACTTTTGCAGACAGATGGACTCGAGGCTTACAGGGCTGTTATTATTTTGTGTCTTACAGTGAGTGGTGACGATACAGGGGAACATATTTGCATGAATTCATCGAGCTGAACATTTAATTTTTGTAAACTTTATGCATTTATATAAAATTTTAAGAAAAAATTTTAAGCTGCGTAAATACTATAAAAAGCTTGTATTGTTAAGGTAAATAGATGACAAAAATCATTCAGAATAATTTTACATAGTTAGTTTCTTAATTATGCTATTTAGCAACTGATCAACTTGCGAGCCTAGGAATTCCTAGTCAACTTTATAGGGTGACTTTCCCAAGCTCCTCCCTCTCCGTAATCTCCTCTAACTGTCTTGTTCCCTGAGAATCGTTTAATCTGTCCTCAGGTCAGAAAGTTGGGCTTTAAATAGCTGCTGTGCCACAAGTTTTCCCAACTGCTCTCTGGGGCAAAAAGGTGGGAGAACAGAGAGGGTTTGCCCCATCCTCTTAAGGTTATAGTCACTGGTCAGAGCTGAAGTTTCTCTTCCCTGAGCTCTTTGTAGTCCTTTGGACTCCTGTATCTGCTGCTGCCACTGTGGATGGCACCATGGGATTGCTTGGGACCCAATAGAATGGAAAACTGAAAATGAAACTTCCACGTATTCCTGCACTCTGAAGATTAGGAGCTCCCTAGCATATAAACCCTGCAGTTAGCATTAGGTTATTGTTCAGGTTAGGATATAATGAATGTCCAAAATTGTATCTGTTCGTATACGTTGGTGTGCTTGGATGTATGCATGCGTGACAACTTTCACTCAGTAATCCCTCAGAAAAATATAAAATCATTTTACATATATATCATTGAGACTATGTTTCAAATTCTTTGTCATTGTACCCCAAATTCTTTTATGCTTTTGCTGAAAACAGCAACAAATCAGTGTTTAAATTTTAATAGTGAAGGATTTTTAATGCATGAGGAAATATAAGAACACTTTAGCACTATTCACAGTCAAATAAAAATCAGTCCCAAATTTCTGCACTCTTTTTACTTTGGTACGTTTGAAACTTTTAATTGTTTAGTTTAGTTTAAATCTCTCAGCTGTGAAGTGTTTGTATTGCAAGAGAAGTCGTATTCTTCCTACAATAAGACTGCTGCACAAGAAAATCAGTATCAAGTGGAGTTATATAAGTCATAATGGCAAAAAATAAGTATTTTGAATTAAATATAATATGTCCTGCTAAGAAATAAAATGCCATATTTTGATCATGCCTTGAGGAAAAAACCAAGCAAATCCATTTTAACAACTTCAAAAGCCTATCTTAATAATATGCAGTCCTCTTTATTTTATGTTATCCTGCAGATTTTATTAAAAGCGCATTTAAACAGAGAAAGAAACCATATGTGCATGTAACTTCTGCTTAGTTTATTGTTGACAGTATTTATCCTTAATATGTACTAATTCTTTTATCAAAAATATATGAGGAAAATGTATAATGTACTTTTATGAATGCAAAATACAAATTAATTTATTGGAGAATACAGTTGATATTATCCATTTGAAATTAAAGAAAATAAGAAGGTTTTTAATATTATTCCTGTATCTTTTTCACATAATAAAATTCTATTTTAGAATAGTTTTAGATTTACAGACAAGTTACAATGTTAGTACAGAGTTCCCATATACCCCACACCCCGTTTTCCCTATTAGTAACATCTTACATTAGAAAGGTATATTTGTCACACTAATGAACCAATACCGATACATTAATTAAGTCCATACTTTACATGATTTCTTTAATTTTTAGATAATGTCTTTTTTGTTTCGGGATCTCATCCCAGATACAACATAGTCATCAGGTCTCTGCAGGCCCTTCTAGACTGTGACATTTTCTCAGATTTTTTGATAACCTTGACAGTTTTAAGGAGTACTGATAGTATTTTATAGACTGTCCTTCAATTTGGGTATGCCTGATTTTTTTTTCTCTCAATATTAGGCAAGGCTTATGGTTTTTGGGGGAGGAAAATCACAAGGTAAAGTGCTATTCTCATCACACCATATGAAAGGTACATGCCATCAACATCACTTACCCCGTTGATATTAACCTTCATCTTCTGGATGACATAGTGCTTGTCACGTCTCTGCACTGTAAACTTACGATTTTTTGCTTCATTTGCATACTGTGCTTCTTGGAGGAAGTCACTTTGTGCAGTCCACACTTAAAGAAGAAAAAGTAGAGAGTACTGACATAAATTGTGTGAAATTCTTCTGCTCATATTGGCCTATCCTCCTCCCATTTTATTTATTCATTTAATCATTTATCTGCATCAATATGGATTCATGAGGATTTATTTTATCCCTTGAGCTATAATCCAGTTTAGTATTAGTCATTTTACTGCTCCAATTATTCTGGCTTCGGCTATTGGGAGGTCTCAAAGGTGGTTCCTGTGTTCCTTTAAAATACCTTAATTGTTTTATAATTCCATACTTCCTGGCACTGCAAGATGCTCCATGTTAATCTTTGATTTTCCATGCTCAAGAATCAGCCGTTTCTCCATGAAAACTGAGTTATTTTTAAATTTATTTTTATTATTTATTTATTCATTTATCCATTTTTTTTTATGAGGAAGGTTAGCCCTGAGCTAACATCTGCCACCAATCCTCCTGTTTTTGCTGAGGAAGATTGGCCCTGAGCTAACATCTGTCCCCATCTTCCTTGATTTAATATGTGGGACCCCTGCCACAGAATGGTTTAATAAGTGGTGCATAGGTCTGTGCCCAGGATCCAAACCAGTGATCCCTGGGCCGCAAAAGAGGAGAGAACAATCTTAACCACTGTGCCACCAGGCTGGCCCTCCAAGTTCTTTTTATTAGAGAATGGTGTTAGAAATCAAGACCTTTGCACTTGTGTGTTTTTCTTATTTTATTTATTTATTTACTTTTTAAGGTATGCTTTTATTTTGGTTGGTTGAGGAAGATTGGCCCTGATCTAACATCTGTTGCCAGCCTTCGTCTTTGTTCTTTTTCTCCCCAGAGCCCCAGTACATAGTTGTATCTCCTAGTTGTAAGTCCTTCTAGTTCTTCTATGTGGGAGGCCACCACAGCATGACTTGGTGCATGGTGTGTAGGTCTGTGTCCAGGATCCAAACCGGGGAACTCTGGAGAACTGTATTCTCCAAAGCGGAGTGTGCAAACTTAACCACTACGCCACTGCGCCGGCCCTGTTCTTATTTTAATGACAAGACAGTACATTAAATTGGTTAAAAAATCCACATCACAGAAAATGTATTCAATGAAAAATAAATATTTCTCTTACATTCACATTTCTCTTTATTTTCTCAAATTTCAGACGTACCTTGATATTTTCTAGACAATTACACATCTCTCTAAACATCTTCTGATCTATTATTTCTAGTTACATAAATGGCAAGGTAGGTGGCCCATCCACTGAGTTTTCTTTCTTTTCACATCATTTCAGATAGAAACAGTAGTTATACGGATACATAGGTGGAGATAGATAGCCCATTGTTAAGACAGACTCTAATTTTTTAAGTTGGAAAAATGAAACTCAACAATGGACCTTTAGTTTGTTTCCATCCTGTTGATGTTTTACAAACATCAGTATGATAAGTATATAATTTCATAAATTGATTAATATTCTTTAATGAAAATAGGCAAATATGGATGGCTTTATAACTATGTCTGGCTGCTTAATAAAAATCTAGCTAAACAGAACATAAGCCTTTTGGATGAAACCAGCAGCCAAGTCCTAACAAAGCCTTCTTGACCAGGAAGCTCTAATTGTCACACAGTTGAATATATGTTTCCTGCCCCCCTTTCAAGTCTCCTATAAACATGTAAATTATAATAAGGTGGAATCTCTTTTGTGACATTCTCTTTATGATTTTTCAGCCATGCCTGGCCCCAAGTAGTCTTTCTGTAGGATACTTCAAGCTTCAGAATTGTGAGATTCTCCAACAAGCTCTACTTTATATTACCACCACTTGGCAAGAGTGGTTCATGTCTATGTACCCCTGAGCAGAGTATTTTGAATCCTGATAAGGATTTATGTATATTACTTGTATGAGCTCAGCTAGAAGCTATAATAGTTACAATGATGGTGAAAAACAAAAGTGTAAATACCTCAACGTTAAATCAAGAATGGATTTGGTTGCTTTGGCTAGGCAGATACTCATGTAAGTTGATAGGCTAATGTGAAAATGGAGAACCAATTTCCCTTTTAAGGTCAGAGGCAAGAGACAGACATTGAAAGTCAATTTTCCATTCCCTTTCCAGGAGGAGGTGAAACACTTTTATGAGCTTAGTATGTACTGAATCTTACAAGCTTATAAAGATGGTTATTATTATTATCATCATTTACATAGACTACACTTACTATTTTTAGAGAGCCTATATAACTTATGTGGTTATTCTGCAGATGCAGGTGTGTGAATATACTGATCGAACAAGTGCTCTATGACTCTACTGTTTGCTTCTAGAATGGTCACACAAATGCATGACTAAGAACATCTGTATTCCTTACAGCTACCAAAGACATAATGAACTAATGTCTGTGGGAGGAAAAAAATTATCCGTCTCTTACAAGATTCATAGAAGTTGGGTATTATGCATTATTTTCTGGAAGCCATCTCTGTTTGGCACTGTACTGTAAACTATGAAAGCTTTAACAATAGCATCACCATTTTTGAAAATACGGCAACTGAATATTTTGCTGCCTTTACTGGCATTTGGATGCAGCCTTTGACATTGCTAATGCCTTTTTTTCTATACTCGTCGAAAAGATAACAATCCATGTGCTTACCTCGAGGAGGGCGTACACATTTCCCGTCCTTCTACAGAGTTATTTTAATTCCCCCAAAAGCATAACATCAATAGGCTGGACAAATCTTTAACATTGTGAACTACTAGTTGGTGGTCAAATATTTAACTATATTCATAAAATTTTCATATTGGCCACCTCCACCAGCATTGCATTTCATGCTTTCCAAGTGCTGTCTATTCAAGAATAAGTAAAAAACCCCACAGTTGTACAACTTGGGTGTAAAATTCTAATATCTGATAAGAAAGAAATCATGGGATTTGCAGGTATCAATTGTAAATAAGTTAATTTCTTTGACTGTAGAACAGGACACAACTCATACCTGGAAATTTAACTAAATCTTCTACATGGAGTAATCAACAAGCAACTCAGAGTGAGTGGGGAGCCCCTAGATATAAAATCCCTAGAAAGAGTCTTACTACCAAAAAAGAAAAAAGCCAGACATTGGGTCTTATATGCCCCTCAGAACTTATGGGATTATAGGCACATGTGACTAATTTTACAGTTGACCTAAGACTTTGGCAACAATACCATTTTGTCATTGTTGCTTTGTTTCCACAAACCCCTAGGCTTTTTGATTCAGACTTTCACCCAATATTAAAAATAAGATGCCTCTCCTGAGCTGTTCCTTGGCACCAGTGGAAGCAGAACATACAACCAAAAGAAAAGATGAGACTTCCTAACCCATCACAATCTCCTGGCAATGAATATCGAAAGCTCTTAAGTTTGGAAAAATTCCAAAAATTTCCAAAATTGTGGAGTTACAATTGTGCATCCAATTAGAGCCCTAAATGTAAGCCGATGTTTGAAATTCATGGCTTCCCGCCCTCCCTCCAGTACTCAGGCACAGAGATAGTGCAGACCTCTGCCTACAAGAGGACTTCACACACAGGATTTGACACTAGCTGAGAAAATACTCATTACTAATTAAACATCCCACTGGTTTTTAACTGTCCAATAAACAGTTAATTCAAGGCAGCTAAACCTTAGTTTTAAAACTATCCACCATGGTAATGGCAAAATGCTAAGAGCCAGACACTGGATATTCTGCACAATCCTTTAAACTTAAGGCAGTGCTCTCAGCCACAGAGACTACTGCGGCAGTTCTCGTCCAGTGATTGATAGAGGCCTGGGCATCTTGGCTTAATTGAGTGCAGCTCTGAAGAGATGCTCTAGCTCTAGAGCTTCCGAGGGCATCGAGGGAGGGCTTTGCGTTAGGTTGTTGTTAGGCCTATATTGCAGATTCACTTCTCTCTGTGCTCAGTCCTGCTTCCTTCTCTTCCTTTCAACATGTTTGGATGCAAGCAATACCACTTAATAAACAGCCTGCACCTTAAACTCCAACTCAGAGAGATTTTCTTTGAGAACTCAACATACAACATCTGACATTCCTGCAAAAAAAAAAATTAATCTGAAATTCTTATTCAATGATGTGTTTCGCAGGGGGTAAATGCGCAGGCACGACGAGCCTAGAAGATGAGATGCTGGAGTCAGATGCTTCAGCTCTACGTGGAGTAAGGGTGGATGTGACAGCTCTAAATACAGCTCTGATGCAGGTCTTTGTGTTGGTAATTGAAATACCTCAGGTGTCTAGGGTCATTTTCTGTGATACAATTTTTTGCAACGGTGAAATAAAAGGAAAAATTCTAAACAAAAAGTCAACCTTCTTATCTACTTTATATTAAAACTGTCTAAAAATACTAAGAGGTTATCCAGAAAATGGAGTTGAGTTTTTGGTTCAAGATTTTTTTCGCTTGATGAATGCCTAGCAGGAAATTCAAATATTGAGGGAACATGAGAAAAATCATTCTGTGGGACTTTCTTGGACATTGCGGAACATCTAGGATCCCACTAAAGGCCGGTAGATCTCCACAATCATCGAGGCCACGAAAATACCCCCACAGTTTCCAAAACTTCTCCTAGGGGACAGTGTATTGAAAGCCAACGATGTAGGAAATTTTAGGCTATTGAAGGACTGAATGAGAAAGGAAATCACTGGAGGTTATTGAGCAAATGAGCACATTATATAACTTATTTTTAATAGGATTTCTAACCTGTTGTAGTAAAAACTGTCCGAAAGTGAATAGCTAAAAACATAAGTATGCATTTATTGTTTGTTTCATTTTTTAAATCAAATTTATTAAGATCTATTCAAACAATAAACTGCATATATTAAAATTGTATAATATAATAAGTTTGGACATATGTATATATCTGGGAACCATCACAACAATTGAGATATGAATGCATCTATCACTGTGGAAAGGTTACACCTATTCCTTTGTAATCCCTCCACAATGGCCCTTCTGTGCCCTACACTGCCATTACCTGGCAACAATCTGTTTTCTGTTACTATAGATTAATTTGCATTTTCTAGAAATTTATATAAATGAAGTCACATGGGACATACCTTTTTGGTCTGGCTTTCTGAAAAGTATTTCATTGTATGGATATACCACAGTTTGTGTATCCATTTACCTGTTGATGGACTATTAGATTGTTTCTCAATTTGGCTGCTAAAAATATAGCTGCTGTGAATATTCATGTACAAGTCTCTTTATGGGCATATGCTTTTCTTTCTTGAGTAAAAGCCTAAGAGTAGATGGGTGGATCATGTGATAATCTACATTTAATCTCTTGAACAACTGCCAATTTTTCAAGTGAGATTTATCACTTTACCTTCCTATCAGCAGTGTATAAACAGTTGCAGTTACTCCATAGCCTTGCCAACACTTGCTATGTTCAGTTTTAATTTTAGACAGTTTTAATTTTAGACATTCTATTAAGCATGAGTGGTATCTCATGATGTTTCTAATTTGAATACCACTAATGACTAATGATATCGAGAACCTTTTCATGTGCTTAATTGCTATTAGGATATTTTCTTTGCTGAATGGTCTGTTCAAATTTTTTGCTTTTTTTACAGAAAAAAATTAAGCTGCCTGTTTTTTTATTATTGCTTTGAGAGTTTTTACATATTCCCATTATACCTTCTTTATCAGATATACAGTATGCAAATATTTTCTCCCGGTCTGTATTTTGTGTGTGTTTTCTCTTAAAAGTGTTTATCAAAGAGCAGAATGTTTTAATTTTTATAAAGTCAAATTTATCAATTTTTCTTTTATGGAGCAAGCTTTTGGTATTACATGTAAGAAATTGTTGTCATACTCAAACTCACAAAGATTTTCTTCTAAAAAATTTATACGAAAAAATAACTAAAAATGGATCAAGGACTGAAATATAAAGCCTAAAAGTATAAGTAATTTAGGAGAAAACATAGGAGGACATTTTTTATTCTTGTTTATGAAAAGATTTATTAGAATCAACACCAAAAGCACTATCATCAAAGGAAAAAAGTGGTATTATATTTCGCTAGATGTGAATAGTCTTTGATAAACATCATTAAGGGAATGAAAAGAGAGACACAGACTAGCAAAGGATATATAAAGAACTTTCAGGACTCAAGACTCAAAGCAAAATCCAATCAAAAATTGGCAAAAGAATTAAACAGACACTTAGCCAAGAGTATGTATGGGTAGCAAAAAGCACAGGACAAGATGCTCAGTGTCATTTATTCTTACAGGAATACAAGAGAAAACATCAAGAGGAAATACTACATAAATGTTTGAACGGTTAAAATGATCATGAAAAAAAGAAACCCTACAATCTTAAGTTAGGAAAGATTCATAGCCACTGAAACCCCCATGCAATGCTTTGGGAATGTAAAATGATACTGTTACTTTGTAAAGTATTTTGCAGATCTCATAAAGTTGAACATGAAATTATCAACCTCTGTTACTCAGAAGTTTTTAGCAAAGCAAAATGACCACTTTTGTGGAAAATGGAAATCCTGTACAGAAAATCCTTTATTTAAATGTTTATTGTGTTGTTATTTGTAAATGCCCCCAAAAGGGAACTAATCCCAGTTTCCTCCAACAGGTAAACAGATAAATAAATTGTGGTACATTCATGAAATTGACTACTTCTCAGTAATGAAAAGAAACTACTCTTGATATACACAGCAACCTGGATAAGTCTCAAATGGATTACGTTAAATGAAAAGCAACAAACTCAAAAGCCTACCAGATCTGAGCACGTGATCAGGTTCCGTTATATGATACTATTTATATGACATTCTGGACAAGGGAAAATTATAGGAACTGGAAACAGATCAGCGGCTGCTAGTTGCTGAGAGTGCTGAAGGATTGAACACAAAGGGTTAAGGGAGAACTGGGTGGGGGCAGGCAGGGTGGATGGACTGCTTTGCCTTGATTAAGGCGGCAGTTACATGACTCTATGCATTTGTTAAAACTCAGAGAATTGTACAGGACAAAGGGAAAATTTTACTGCATAATGATAACCTCTAATATAAAAAGGCGAATAAGGAATTATGCGATGATATATTGACTGTTTGTAGAAAATTGAAATTTATTTGCCATAACCTATATAAAATAGGTCAGTTTACTCCATGGATTTCACTTTTTATATTACATGTGTATCTTTAAAAAAATAAGGTGAAAACATATTTACCCCTAAAATTATAATTTAATCCAAATTGCTGTATTTTTTATTAGGGACTCTTTCACCTTTATTATTTTACTATTAAAATATTTTAATAATCTAAGTCTCTTGTTTGAAAATGGCATTTAAATTATTTATAAAACCTATGTAAATAAAGCAGATGGTAATTTTACTTTTCAGAAATATAAAAAATGCTACATGATTATTAGTTATTCAAATCACATATATTGCAGAGAATATTTTCATTATATATGCATTTTATAAATTATTGTAGTAATCAAGTAAATTCCTTTTAGGTTTTACTTACAAAGAATGTTTGTTTAATTTTATCTATGTAAAGCGTCGTAAATATCACAGTTAAAAATAAGAATTAATTACATTAAACAAAAATTTGTGGCACAAAAAGTGGTCCCCAAATTATTCCGAAAAAAAAATACCCTTTGTACAATTTGGATACTTATCTTTCAGCTTAGATTTTTTTTAAAACAGCCTGAATAACACAGCAGAATACTGTTCCTTGCAGAATGCTGTGGGAAGGATGTTAAACACCGTAAGGACCACGTGACGCAGATGAGGTGAGAAGCAGTCAGCACATTGCTGGTTTAGTATCTGCTAGTGGTATGTTTGCTCTCTCTTTATAGCTCTGGGATGCATACTTTTGAGAAGTTTTATACACTTGGTGTTTTCAGTCTCCACTTCTATAAACTCTCTTTTTCTTAGCACTGTAGACTTATGATCCTGGGTATTGTAAAATATGATTGTTAAAATATTGATTTCCCAAATGGGCAAAACAAGTCGCACTACATAAATATTTTATGCTCTCTGTTCTCCTCTATCATTACCTCCTCATTGTTAGAAAACACCTAAGGGTTATGATATGACTTCCCTTACCATTCTGTTCACCAAGTTAGCAGGAAAAATGGTATAGTTACGCAGCACTGCCTAACTTCAAGACTAAATTAATGATACATAAAACGTTTCCTTTCTTAAATACCATAAATTGATTATTAGTTCTGTATAAAATAGCAATCATCATAATAATATAGAAATGTTAACCAAGTTGAACTAAAAAATATCCAATTTTTAAATAATTTTAATTGAAGGGAAGAATATTGGTGTTACCTAAAAGCAGCAAAAATTTGTAATGGGTTATGAAATTTAATTTAAACACAATATGTGTGAATTTAAAGAGATATAGGATGTATTACAGGACAGAAATTTGACTTCCTATCATCCATCAAATTAAACAGTTCCCAAATGTTTTGGTCTCAGTACACATTTACACTCTTATTGAGGACTCACAAAACCTTTTGGTTATGTGCGTTATGTCCATCATTATCCACCACGTAATATTAAAACAGAAAATTTAAAAAACATTTATTCTTCAAAATTATGAAGAATAGCAATAATAAATCTAACTACTATGAATAATTGTTATAGTGTAACACAATTTTACTAAAAATAATAAAACATAGCATGTCTTTAAAACAAAGTATTTAGCGAGAAGGACAGCATTGTTTTACATTTTAGCAAATGTCTTTTATGTTCGTCTTAACAGAAGTCAGGCAGATTCTCATATCTATTTCTTCATTCAATATATTGTTTTGGTTGAAGGATAATGGAGAAAATCTGACCAACTATGTACATGCAGTTGGAAAAGTTAAGGGTGACTTTTTCAGATAATTGCAGATATTCTTTGATTTTCTCCAAAATTTAGCAAGTGATAGCTCCTTAAAGGTTGACTGCAGTATGGGATCTGAAACCATACCAATAAACTATGGTACTCTTTTACACTATAATCCATTGGTTTGTCCTGTTACTTTCAATCAGTTACTCGTGCATAGTTTTGTAATATCATGTATCGTTTATTTTGAAAATACGGATCACTGAGTCATATAAATCTTCCAAACTTTGAGAGTATAAAATATGAAAAATATCTATTTATTAACATCTCTACCCATCTCATCAAAAAAAGTTTTGAGTATTTGAAATTGCCAAACTCACGGTAGAAGATACAAGATTCCAAAATTCTAATTTTTGCTCAAAAATTCAAAATTTGTTATTGGTAATAAATACTGTCATTTGCTTTTTCTGTAGTGTCAGTCTCACTTGTTCATTTTCTCAATAAAAATCTTTCAATTACCAAAGTCTGAATAATCATATTTTATTTTTCTTTCATTTTTTAAGTAAAGTAACATTTGATTAAAAAAATGGCTACTTCAACTAGAAACTCAAAGTATTCTTTTGTTCCTTGTGACAACCATCATAATTTGGTACTCAGAAGTGCTTTATGCATGCTCCTTATCTCAATGCATGGATATTAGAAATGCATAATTCAGTCTTAGAGATCTAATAAAATTAATAATTTTTACTGTATCATCTATGGCATTCTTAGATAAACTAGAATTTTAAATTTTATTGCAGATGGAAAGTAGTGAAGAAAGCAATGACTACACACAATTTGGTGCCACTGCCTTGACTCGCACTGAGGTGACCGAAGGCTTACCTATTGTAGACTTTGAGGCGTCAGGGCCAGTGCTGACACACTGAGAATGGGAAATTTCATCTTAGCATGGCCAGGAAAAGAGCTTTATCCCTGCAGAATCTCTTCAGTTGTCTTGTAGATCCATAATGGTGTGTGGACCACACTTTGAGAATGGTTCGTTTAATCCATTATGGAGGTTTAATTATGAAAATAATTATGAAAATACCATCCAGTTTCTTGATGATTACAAAAACATTTAATTTTTGCTTACTTGTTTGTTGATAAGATGTGGAAAATGCTAAGTGCAAAGGGGAATGCAGATTTTTACTATTTATATCATTAAGAATCAGAAGCTTTGAGATTACTTAAAAAATAAGCAAACAATTATGTCTAAGAAAATATTTTATTTAATTCTTTAAATTTCTAGTTAATTAAAATTGAAACTACTGAATGGGCAAATCTTCACACATGTATTTTGATTAAAGTCTCCAAATACTTACATTAAACATCATTCAAACATATTTTAGCTCAGAAAGCAATGTGATGAATCAAGATAATGAAACAAAGATAATTGTTTTAAAATATTTATTATTATATGTGTTGGTTGTACAAGCTACTATGAATTTAATGTTACTAGTTTATTCAAAATTACTTGGAACTTATACATAAAGTATTGAAAAATAAAGTAGTCTTGCCCTTTAGGCAAACACAAAATAGCATTTATGTAATGTCAAAGTTTCTTAGGAAATTCATTTAACAATACATTGGTTAAAACTGAATTAGAACAGTTAAAATATTAGATAAACGTAGGGACATTTATTGTTCTTATCTCAAGTTAGTAACCTAAAGCATCGTCACTATTCTCTGAAGTAAGCAGAATGTCACTCAATAATTGCAATTATTAAATTATTGAAAATGACTCAACTAAAATGATTTGATGAAGAACTTCAGCTTCCGGTTATGATGGATTGTGGACTAAAAAAGGTCATATAAACTCTATTTCTGTAAAATAAAATAAAAAAACTAGACAAAAGTTAACTAAAAATTATTTTCTGACTTTACATACAGATAACACAAGATTCTGATCCCTAAGTAAAGGAAACAAACTAGTTGATCTCTACCATTCCCTCAGCTTTCTTATAGGAAGCACTTTTCAGAACGCTGATCAAGGAGGAAAATCCTCAACAGAACACATTAGTCACACTGACTTAAAGGCAAAATGATGAGACTTGAGGTCTAGGAGTCGCAGAGAAGAGCTCCAGAGAAGAAGCTATACAGGAAAAGAATACAGATATGCATATGTATTCCTCTGAGTCTCGTCTGAATACTAAGAACTGTAGGCAAAGAGGTTCTCAACAAATATTGCGAAAGACAGAAGATGAGGGTTTTAAAGTATTGAATCTGTTAACCTAGATTTCTATAATCACTAAAAATATATTTCAAAACTTAAAGATTTTTTTGAACAAAGGTTGAGAGAATTCATTTCCAAAAATCCTGCAGTATAAGAAATGATAAAGGAAGTTTTCAGACAGAAGTAAAATAAAACCAAACAAGTTAAAAAGTTGTATCTATATAAGGAATAAAAATGTGACAAATAGTAACCACTTGAATAAATAAAAAATATTTTTCTTATTCTTTAATTCTTTAAAAAATAGGCTAAATAGTCTATTTAAAAAAAAGAAAGATTGTATTATGGGGTTTAAAATAAGCGTAATAGTAAAAGATTTGGCCACTATATGAAAAAGTATGTATTAGTTTCCTAGGGTTGCCATAACAATTTACCACAAATCTTGTGGCATGAAAACAGCTGAAATTTATTCTCTCACAGCTTTGGAGGCTGTAAATCTGAAACCAAAGTGTCGGTGGGGTCATGCTACCCCCAAAGGCTCTCGGGAAGAATCTGCTCCATGCCTTTTTCCTAGCTTTTGGTGGTTTCAAACAATCACTGGCATTCCTTGACTTACAGCCGCATCACTTCAAGTGCTGCCCCCATTTTCGTATGACTCTCTTCCCTCTGTGTGTGTGTGTATGCATTTTTGTACAAATTTCCCTCTTCTCATAAGGACACCAGCCCTGTTGGATTTAGGTCATACCCTAAACCAGTATGACCTCATCTTAACTAGATTACATCTGCTAAAACCCTATTTCCAAACAAGGCCATGTTCACAGGTTTGGAATGGACAAAAATTTCTGAGGAACACTGTTAAATTCACTGCAAATTACAAGTAGCAAAATGGATGTACGTCATTGTAAGGTATATACGTTATACACAAAGTGGCATAATATTATTTGAACAAAAACTGGTATATTAAAGATGCGATTGTAAATTCAACCAATAAAAAAGAAAACAAAGAGATATACATAAGAAGCCAACAATGAAAACAACTGAGTTCCCCCAAAAATTCAGTTTATAGAACAGAGCAGAAAAAAGAGAGAAAAGGAATCAAAAATACAACCAAATAGTATAAATACAAAACTATAACTGGGGCCGGCTCTGTGGCCGAGTGGTTAAGTTCACGAGCTCCGCTGAGGCGGCCCAGGGTTCGGATCCTGGGCGCGGACATGGCACCGCTCGTTAGGCCACGTTGAGGCGGCATCCCACATCCCACAACTAGAAGGACCTGCAAATAAGATATACAACTGTGTACAGGGTGGGGTTTGGGGAGATAAAGCAGAAAAAAAAAAAAAACAAAAAGATTGGCAACAGTTGTTAGCCCAGGTGCCAATCCTTAAAAAAAAAAGAAAAAAAAAAGGAAGATTGGCAACAGTTGTTAGCCCAGGTGCCAATCTTTAAAAAGAAAAAAAATAAATAATAAAAAAAACTATAACCATGGTGGTATTAAAAAATAATAGCAATAACACAACGAATGTTTAAAGAGTCTAAATACTTCAATTAAAATACTGATATTTTCACACTGGACTGGACAGCAAAACTAAACTATCTTCTGTTTACAAAAACCACATTTTACATATAAAGTCAGATATATATTGAAAGTAAAACGATCAGACTCCCACTGACCCCTAAGTAGCTAGACTATAGGAATAAAAACAGGCATAAAATATAAACAGGAGCATCACTGTCGGAAAAAAAGAATCAGTAACCTTGAAGACAACTCTAGAGAGATTATGCAGTCTGAAGGCCAGAGAGGGGAAAAAGCTATAAGGAAAAATGAACAGGGCCTCAGAAAAGTGTGGGGCACCATTGGGTGCACTAACATAAACTTAATGAAATCCCAGAAGGAGAGGAGAGAGAAAGAAATAAAAAGTATTTAAAGAAATAGTGACTAACAACTTTCCAAAATAGGGTGAAAGAACATTAATCTAGACATCCAAGAAACTCAATGAACTACATGTAGGACCATGGCACAGGGATCCACACTCACACATATCCTGGTCAAAATGTTGAAAGCCAAAGATAAAGATAAATCTTGAAATTTATTAGAGAAAAATGATTCATCATGTAAAAGAAAACCCCAAAAGATTGTTAGCTAACTTTTTATCATAAACAATGGGGGAAAAAAGGCAGTGGGATGACATGCTTAAAATACTGGAAGCAAAAAATAAATAAGAGCAAAAAATCATAGACCACTTCACAAATAAATTCTACCAAACATTTAAAGAAGAGTTAATAGCTATCCTTCTCAAACTGTTCCAAAACATTGAAGAGGAAACAATGCTTCCAAACTCATTCTAAAAGGCCAGTATTACCCTGATACCAAAACCAGACAAAGACACTACAAAGAAACAGAAAATTACAATCTGATATCCCTGATGAACATGGGTGCAAAAATCCTTGACAAAATATGAGCAAATCAATTTCAACAATACAGTAAAAGCATCATACACCATAACCAAGTGGAATTTATCCCAGAGATGCAAGGATGGTTCAATATCTGCAAATCAATCAACATCATATACCACATTAATAAAATGAAGCATAAAATCATATGATCATTTCAATAGATGCATAAAATCATTTGACAAAATTCAACATCCATTTATGATAAAAACTTTCAACAAACTGTGTATAGAGGGAACATACCTCAATATAACAAAGGCCATCTATGACAAACCCATAGCTAACATACTCAACAGTGAAAAGCTGAAAGCATTTCATCTAAAATCATGAGTAAGAGAAGGATGCCACTCTTGTCACTTTTCCTTAACACAGTATTGGAAGTCCTAACCACAGCAATCAGACAAGAAAAAGAAATAAAAGGCATCCAAATTTGAAAGGAAGAAGTAAAACCTAAAGACTCCACCAAAAAAATATTAGAAATAATAAATGAATTCAGTAAAGTTGCAGGATACAAAATCAACATACAGAAATATGTTGTGTTTCTATTTACTAATAAACACTCAGAAAGGGAAATTAAGGAAACAATATCTTTTGCAATTGCATCAAAAAGAATAAAATACCTAGGAATAAATTTAACCAAAGAGGTGAAAGACATATACTCTGAAAACTATAAGGCATTGATGAAAGAAATTGAAGACAACAAAAATAAATGGAAAGATATACTGTTCTCAGGAATTGGAAGAATTAATGTTGTTTAAACTTACATACTACCCAAAGAAATCTACAGATTCAATGTAAACTCTATCAAAGTACCAACGGCATTTTTCACAGAACTAGAACAAAGAATCCTAAAATTTGCAGGGAACCACAAAAGACTCTGAATAGTCAAAGCAATCTCGAGAAAGAAGAACAAAGCTGGAGATACCATGTTTCCTTATTTTAAACTATACTGCAAAGCTATAGTAGTCAAAACAGTATGGTATTGGCACAAAAACAGACACATAGATCAATAGAACAGAAATAAGTCCATGCTTATATGGTCAACTAACCTATGACAGATGAGGCAAGACTATACAATGGAGAAAAGACAGTCTCTTCAATAAATGGTGCCAGGAAAAACAGATAGATACATGAACCATTTTCTTACACCATATACAAAAACTAACTCAAAATGAATTACAGATTTAAATGTAAGACCTAAAACCATGAAACTCCTAAAGAAAACATAGGGAGTGAGCTCTTTGACATCAGTCTTAGCAATATCTTTTTGAATATGTCTCCTCAGGCAAGGGTAACAAAAGCAAAAATAAACAAGTGGGACTACATCAAACTAAAAACCTTTTGCACAATGAAGGAAATCATCAACAAAATTAAATGGCAACCACTGAATGGGAAATGATATTTGCAGATGATATATCCAATAAGGAGTTAATATCAAATTTAAATAAAGAACACATACAATTCAATGTCAGATAAACAAGCAATTCAATTAAAAAACGGCAAGGGACTTACATACACATTTTTCCAAAGAAGACAGACAGATGGCCAACAGACACATAAAAAGATGCTCAACATCACTAATCATCATAGAAATGCAAATCAAAGCCACAAAGAGATATCATCTCACACCTGTCAGAATGGCTATTATCAAAAAGACAACAAATAACAAGTCTTGGCGAGGATGTGGAGAAAAGGGAACCCTCATATATTGTTGGTGGGAATGTAAATTGGTGCAGCCATTATGAAAATCAATATGGAGTTTCCTCAAAAAATTAAAACTTGAACTTACCAAACAACCCAGCAATTCCACTTCTGGGTATTCATCCAAAGCAAAGGAAAACACTAATTTGAAAAGATATATATACCCCTATGTTCATTGCTGTATTATTAACAATAGTCAAGATGTGGAAGCAACCTAAGAGTCCATTGACAGAAAAAAGGATAAGGAAGACATGGTATATATATATATATACAATGGAATGTTACTCAGCCATAAAAAGAAGGAAATCTTGCCATTTGTAACAACATGGATGGACCTAGACGGTATTATGGTAAGTGAAATAAGTAAACAGAGAGAGACAAAAACTGTAAGATTTCACTTATGTGTGGAATCCAAAAAACAAAACCAACCAACAAAACAAAACAGAAACAAACTCATGATAACAAAGAACAAACTGGTGGTCACAGAAGGAAATGGGTTAGGGGATGGGTGAAATAGATGAAGGGAATTAAGAAGAACAAACTTCCAGTTATAAAATAAATAAGTCCTGGGGATGTAACGTACAGCATAAGGAAAATAGTCAATGATATTGTAATAACCTTGTATGGTGACAGATCATTACTAGACTTTTGTGGTGATCATTTCATAATGTATATAAATACCAAATCACTAAATTTTACATGTGAAACTAATATAGTAAAGTATGTCAACTATACTTCAATTAGGGAAAGAAAGGGTATATAATCTGCAACTGGGAGGGAATCAAGTCCTAGAGATTTAATGTAGAGTATAGTGAATATAGCCAATAATATTATATTATAATCATCAAACTTGCTAAGGAACTACATCTTAATTATTCCCATCACAAAAAAAGAATAGCAGTTATGTGACATGATAGAGGTGTTAACTATTGCTACAATAGCAATCATATTACAAATTATAAATGTTTCAAAGCAACATGTAGTACAGCTTAAATGTACACAATGTTATATGTCAAATATATTTCAATAAAAAATGCCAAAAAAGAATGTTATATAAATGAAATCATACACTAAAAATATAACTAAAAAACTGTAAACCATCAAAGATTCTTATCCTGCCAAATTATATTTCAAAAATGAAGGCAAAATGTCATTCACAGATGAACAAAAATTCAGAGAATTTGTTGTTGGCCCACTTGCCTTGTAAGGATTACTAAAGGAAAATCTTTGGACTGAAAGCAAGTGACACGAGAAAGTAATTCAAATTCACACAAAAAAGAGTGTCAATAAAGGAAATTATGTAGCTACTACTAAAAGACTGTAAAATTTCATATTTCTTCTCCTTTCTCCTCTGAGCAGTTTTAAAGTAAAACCACATAAAATAATATGTGTATGATCATATGCTTGGGCTTTTAACAGAGAGAGATGTACAATGTTTGGCAGTAATAGCACAAGGGAGAGAGGTGGGAATAGCTGTATGGCAGTAAGGAAATGATGTCCGATGGTAACTCCCATTCATAGGAAGAAATGAAGAGAACCAGAAAGGGTAAATATAAGGTTAATATAACTAACTTTATAAATACATACTTATTTTCCTTTCTTCTCTCAGCTTTTTTAAAAATATAAAATTACATAAAGTAATAATTATAAAAATGTGCTTATAATATATAGATATAATACTTATACCAATAATACATCAAAAGGGGTCAGGGATGGGTCATAGAATAGTTGTTTCTATATTTAACTTTTTTTAGTTATTATATATCTTGTCGACGAAAATAATCCAGAACCAATCTGTACATGAAAATTTGGGTGAGTTTATTCTGAGCTGAAATCTGAGGACCATGGCCCGGGGCCTTTCTTCCCAAAGGAGGAAAGGGCACCGAAGAAGTGGGGTGCACAGAGTGGTTAGATACCCCCAAACAGGGTGTTTCACATATGATTGAAATGTCCCTCCCACAATAGTCACAAGAGTGCCCTGTCGGCACAGCATTTGATGGACACAGCAGGTAGTGGGTCTGCTATCTTGATGGGCATAGCAGGAGGCAAAGTCTATTGTCTCGAGCTGGGCAGTCACAGGCGAGTGCAGCAATCGGTTTCTAGCTTAAGGAAAGATGATTAATGCTTAAGGAGACACCAACGTTGGGAGGGGGAGGGAAGTTGCACCTTTACCTCAAGGGCCTTTGTTCTTGCCATAGGGAATCTCTTAAGCAGGTATACAATGCATGCTCAGCGGCCTCGGTCAGGACCTTTTGGAAAGAAAAGGTCAGGCCGAATTAGGTTTATACCAAATGGCTTCCTCATATTCTCCAATATATCCTATTGCTTGCCATTTTTATTTGTCAATCTGAAATAGAATATGTTAAGATATATATTAGTCAGGGATCTCCAGAGCAACAGAACCAATAAGATTGTGTAAGTATATAGAAAGAAATTTATTTTAAGGAACTGACTTATGCAATTATGGAGGATGGCAAGTCCAAAATCTGCAGTCTCTAGGTATAATCTATCCTGAGACACAACATCTCTACTTTTGTGAACTTGTGAAACACAAGAAACAAGTTACTTGCTTCCAAAATACAATGATAAGAAAGGCATAGGAAAAGTTACAGACGCTTCCTCTGAAAAGGTAGAAAATGGAAAAAAAAAAAAAAAGAAGAAGAAGAAGAAGTCACCAGTCCCGAGAAATTTTGAATTCCCGCCTGGCCTGTCAATTCTATTAGGTTACAAGGCCTGGAAATAATTCTCTGTGGTTCAAAGCTCTGCCCTTTGAGTTCATGGCTTCTCCCTCTAGGCTGTGGCTCCACCCTCAGTCATCGTTCCTTTGTCTTGAAGGGTAGCAAGTGTTTTAAATGGAGTAGTTTTATCAACCTATTTCTAGCCTATGGAATTTTGAGAGTCTGACAACATTCTTCTCTTTTATCCTTGCTCTGCCCCTGTCAGTCTAAACTGGTATAAAATTCTCATGAACCTATGACTCTCCCATTAATGTCACAAAGCCTTACTCCATTAGACAAGAGGCTCCCCCGCAGATCTTCCCAGGATAATCCTATCTCTATTCCAGGCTTCTGCTGAGGTGGCTGAAAGGATCCAAGTCACATGACTCATCTCTTCAAATAGCCCTTTGTGTAACTGATTCCTTTGATTGTTTGACCCTTTTGAGGAACTAAAGGTCTTCTACACTTTTGGCTGTCTCTGCAGAGCATATGTTTTTTGACAATGAATCTCTAAATTTTAGCAACTTTTGCAATCTGGGTAGACTGAGAATTTCCCAAATCATCAAGTACTGGTTCCTTTTTCCTTAACAATTATTGCCGTCTTCTATCTATTTTCTTCACATTTTACTGTAAGCAGCAAGAAGAAACCATAGCAAACCTCAAGCACATTGCTTGGAAAACTCTTCAGCTAAATGTATAAGTTCGCTGTTTACAAAATTTGTTATTCATGTAACTACAGGCCCCAATTCAGCTTAGCTTTCTGCTACTATATAACAAGGATCCCCTTTCCTCCCGTTTCCATTGACATCTAGCTCATTTCCATCTAAGCACCCTGGCAATGCTTTTCAAGTTCGAATTTTGACGAACCGTGTGTTCATGGTGATATATGTTTTCTGTAACATGCACCTCATTTCCTACTACATTTTTACCAGCAGAGCTAACATTCATACTTTCACTCACACTTTGTTCAAGACAATCTAGTTTATTCTATCATGTTTTTCACTATTCTTTCAGCCTCTTCCCATGCCCCAGTTCCAAAGTCACTTCCACATTCTTGTGTTTGTTACAGTAGCATTCCACCTTCAGATAGCAAAATCTGTTAGTTTCCCATTGACGCTGTACAAATTATCACAAACTTAGTGGCTTAAAACAGCATAAATTTATTATCTTCTAATTCTGTAGGTCAGAAGACTGACGTGGGTCTTGCTAGGGTATGGTTAAGGTGTTGTCAGGGCTGTGTTCTTTCTGGAGGCTCCAGTGAAAAATCAGTTTTTTGGGAAAGGTTCTGAAAAAGATGTTGAAATTTACATAGAAGAAATAATATCTAAGATGTAGCTGAAAATTCCATATGATTTTGTTATTTTCAAAGCCAATTAGATTGCTCCATTAACAGATTTCCTGAGCCGAGTTTTAAAGATGTGGGATTTTTTTAAGCAGTTGAATAAGGTAGCAAGTATATAAAATTCTTTTAAAGTTATATTTTATAATATTGTATAATATTTATAATGTAATACAATATTATATTTTAAAAAGCTATCTTAAGTCTACTTCTCAAAATACTTAGACAACATCTAATTCAAGTATTGTAGAAAATTTTACTTTATCACATTGTTTCATGGGGTATTGCAACATCATTATCAAACAAGTCTTTGTGCACAGGAGTTTTACACAAGCTGAAAACTCTTTTTTCTAGTCTATAGCATTGAAGAGGAAGAAATTTCCTAATTTGTCAGCAACTCATGAGCACCCTATCCTGACACAGCTAGCCCCCAAATCCTACTTCTTCACCAATCTCTGCTAAAAATCAGCTGTTTTTAGGATGGAGATATGTAGCAGAGTGATGACAGGAATTATTTAGCAGCTGACAATCCTAATCAATCATCTTCTTTCTTTCTTCTTTTCTTTTGCACTATAATGTCAATTTTTTAATGAGCTTAATACAATTTTTAGATAATCAAATTGTATTAGTAATTAACTTTTGGCAGAATTGCAGAAGTCCATAGCTATGATAGAATAAGGCTTGGCTTCAGCTTATTATCACTCTTTTCCTTAGCCATTTGGCATTTGGCGAAAATCCACATCCACCAGAACTCTTCAGTGAAACCAAGAGGAGAAGCAGTTAAAGAACTAAGCTTCGAAGCGCACTTTTTTTTTTTGTTGGGAGAGGGTGAGCTGGGAGGGCATCTAAGAAGGAGAAAATACCTTTCTTAGGATTAAGGAGATTCCTGTCAGTCTAGTTTCCATAAACTTAAGAAAATATTGAATTCCTAGGAAGAGTAAAGAATTATATGTGAAAATTTTAATTAGGGATCAAAGAACATAAATAGCCATAAGACATTCTTAACTTTATTTACTGTGAAGTAAACGGTCTTAGAAGAGCAGATTCATCAGAGATAGAACAGAAGTTAGATTGCAACTAGTTTGGAGAGAAAATAGAAGCAAAACCAATGGACTACTTCATGAGAACAAGTGAAAGCAACTGATGGTATATTTTCAGTGTGTAGTTGTATATATTCTTTCAAAAATTTGCTAAAGTTTATATGAAAATGATAAGTATCTAAAATATTCAAAACAATTTTGAAAAAGAAGAACAAAGTTGAGAACTTGTGCTACCAGATTTCAAAACTTACAATAAAGCCGTAATAATCAATACAGCATAGCATTGGTGCATGAATAGCCAAATAGATGAATGGAGCAAGATTGAAAGTCCAAAAATAAACCACACACTTATGGCTGATTGATTTTCAATAAAAATACTTTGATAAACAGAATGCCCACCAGAAAAAATAATAAAATTAGACCCTTTCCTCATACCATATACTGAAATTAAATAAAAATGAATCATAGGCCTAAATGTAAAACCTAAAACTATTAAGCTTCTAGAAAGGAACAGGAAAAAAGGGCTTCATGATCTGGGTTTGGGCAATGATTTTTTAGTTTCATCAGGAAAATCCGTAAAAGAAAAAATTAATAATTCACACTTCATCAATATAAACAATTTCTTCATAAGGGACCACTAAGTTAGAGAAGAGACAAGCTACAGACTGGTAGAAAACATTTGCAAAGCACATATCCAATAAAGGACTTGTATCCACAATACATAAAGAACTTTTATAACTCAATAAGAAAACAATCCAATTAAAATAAGCCAATGGTTTTCATAGATATTCTACTAAGGAAGATGTACAAATGACTAAGAAGAACATTAAGAGATGTTCAATGTCATTAGTCATTAGAGAAATGCGCATAAAACCAAAATAAGATACTACTGCACACCCGCTAGAATGGGTATAGTAAAGTGAGACAGAAAATACCAAGTGTTGGTGAAGATGGGCAGAAACTGGGACCCTCATGTGCACTGGTGGATATACAAAATGGTACAGCCACTTTGGAAAAGAGTTTGGCAGCTTATCTTAAACATTTTTAGCATAAACTTATCATACATCATAATAATTTCCTCCTAAGAATCTACCCAAAACAAATGAAAACACCAGTCTATGCAAAGACATAAATGTCAGTGTATATAACAGCTTCATTCCTAATAGCCAAAACCTGAAAAGAATAATATATTCATTGACTGGTGAGTGGCTAAAAATATGCAGTATAGACATACAATGAAATACTGTTCAGCAATAAAAAGGAACAGATTATTGATACATACTACAAAACATGTATAAACCTCCAAATATTATCCAGTGAAAGAAGCCACATACCGTATGATTCTTTTTATACGAAATGTCTAGGAAAGGCACTTTTATAGAGAAAGAAAGCAGATCAAATGATCCGAAAGTCTTAGGGAGGGAGTGGAGGTTGACAGCAAAGGGACAGGAAGAAATTTTTGGAATGAAGAAAATGTTCTAAAACTACATCATGATGATGGCTGCACAATTCTATAAATTTAATAAAAATCACTTAATTGTAGATTTACAATGGGTGAATTTCATGTTACTTAAGTTATCTCACAAAAATATGTAAAGAAAACTGGCATTTCTTGAGGTGTGAACCTCATGGTACTAATACTTTTCAGAATCTGGATGAATCAGGAGTCATTTCCAAATGGGTGTTTATAACATTTCCAAGTATTTAGAGAATTTATCCACACCATTTTTTTTTTATTTAATGACCTCAGATGTTATTTTAAAAGTAAGGCAAAAGAAATAACATAGATATCTATAAAATTAGGATTTTGAAAAACTTTCACATCTGTGATTTAATTTACAAACTTCCTCAAACCTAGTTAGATTAGTATCTCCTTATTTTACAAATGAAAAAACTAAATAAGAGAGAGTAATAGTGGTTTGATCAAACTCATTGCTAGTAAGGGTTATTCAGGCCTTGAATCTGACACCGAGTTTGTTGGCATTTTTACTGCAATCCTATTTATGTTATGTCACTAATTTACTCAAAAACAGTAAAATAAGTAGTATTTTATTATAATTGCTTTGCCCCTCTTTTTGATTTTCCAACATTTAATTTACTGTTTTGTTCACGTTTTGTGCTTATGTTCTGTTTTTATAGGATTTACTAATATTGCTTCTCTTTATAAAAATTGTTCAAATTGTTTGAAAAGTCTGGGTAAAAATACAAAGGAAAATATCACCTTGGATCTAATTATGAAGCCATACTTCATGAAATTGAAGCAGCTTTGACGTTGACAGTTTTATGATTTTACCAGAAGGTGCTAAGGAAGATTTTCACGCATCTATGTCATGACTCCAATTACCTGGCACTCATTATAAAATCTCATTGATATTAAAGTGCACTCATGTTTCAGAGAGGTTAAAACATACATATTGTAGACATTTTGGTAGATTTATTTTCTGGTCTCATATTTCGCTTTCTCTTTAAAAAGATATAAATATGTATATAATTAAACACATTAAAATATACACATTTACCCATATGTAAATGTATATGTTTCATAAATATTTTCCCATTTCATTAAAAAGTTGTCTAAATCCTTTTATTACATATCTGTAGTATTTCTTTGTTAGGTGTATTATCATACATTTAACCTCTCTGCTATTTATAAAATTTGGAGATTTTGCCTTCTTTCATCCCTGTTAAAATACACTTAAATGTATATATTTGAGTAAAATATTTCATACATCTTTAATCACTTGGAAATGAATTATTAGAATTAGAATTAGTGGATCAAAGGTAAACTAATTTATGACTTTTGATACAAATTCTGTGTTGGTAACTAAAATTCTTTCTGTACATACAAAATAAGAACAGATTTTCCATGTGCTATCATAATTAGATAGATATTCACAGTTCCTAAATTTTGATTTTAAATTATAGACTTTCACGCCTCACAGATAACATTTTTTTAAAAAATGTGAAATTAGCAATATATTATGAATGAGTTAAAAAAAAAAGAGGGCCCCCTTGCTAAGTTATCTTCCCTTGGAGCCATGTAAAGGCATGCAATGATAGTACCATTTGACACTCAAAAACAGAGGCCTGAGTTAAGGAAATCTCATGGGAAATCATAATACTACTTATGCCTCACGTATTTATTAATTTACTTATACTATACCATGTTCCAGCAGATTTAAGTTTTATAAGATAAAAATGTCAAAATAATATATATCTAATTTGTGGCCCTGACTCTAGCTTAGCTTAAAATCACTTAGAGAATAAGTGACACAAAGTTGTTTTTGGAGTTGGATTTTTGCAGATATTTGTTACTGTTGATGTGTGTGTGTGTGTGTGTGTGTGTGATGTGTACATGTCTGCAAGCAGGTACAGCTGTGTGTCAACCTGAGACTGACAATTTGATATTGCACACAGTCCTGTAATTTCTGACTCACAAGTCTGCTTATCACCTCATGGGTTTTATGAACTCCTCCTTGAAATGAAAGACTCTGGGTTATAAATATGCTAATATACTAAATATTTGTTCTATTGAACTGAATTGAGTTGACTCTAGAAAGAGGAAAATAAAAGCAGTATCATAATTTAGTATCATTTTGTTTCAGACAAAAATGCAATAGGTTGGGAGCCGGCCCACGTCCAAGTGGTTAAGTTCATGTGCTCCACTTCCATGACCCAGGGTTTCGCCAGCTCAGATCCTGGGCACAGACTTACCATGGCTTATCAAGCCATACTGAGTTGGTGTCCCACACAGCAGAGCCAGAAGGACCTACAACTAGAATATACAACTATGTACTTGGGAGCCTTGGAGAGAAGAGGAAAAAAAAAAAAGATTGACAACAGATATTAGCTCAGATGCCAATCTTTAAAAAAAAAAAAGATAAAACTTCAGTAGATTAACATATCTTATGTATTTGTCTCAGTATCATAAAGAATTAAAAAAAAGCAAATAAGTGATTCTGATTTCTCAGATGATTACTTCTAAGTCCTTGAAACTTAAAGTAATTAATAAAACTTTAAAACAACTAATCAATGTTCCCATAATCTTAAACATTATTGAGACTCTTGTGGTTGAAGATAAAATTTCTCAAAATTTATCTAAAATTTATAAACCATATTTAGCTCTAATGAGAATGACTAAAATGTATGTCATTCTATGATAAACTGCCTTAATTCATTTTAATCAAGAGATGTATTATGAATGACAGAATCAAGTATATCTGTGCATTTTATTGGACATGTCTCTTGGAATTACATTTGTTTATATTAATATTAATTTCATAATAATTTCATTACGTTGTCAGAAAAATGGCACATGCCTAAGTTATATGAATTTAATTATGCACAAATTACTGGAAAGAATACAAAAGGCATTTTTTTAACCTTTAAAAACAGCTTGCTTTTTCAAAGACTTCAAATGTTAGCAATGTTAAATGGCAGTTTTATGCTTGCACTGGGAGAATAGCAAAGTTGCCATGTGTAATCGATTCAAGATTCCGGCTTATTATACTCTTGCTAGTTTTAATCAGATTTCTGATGAGTAAGATTACTGGGAAATATTCTCTATAGAATGCGTGAAAAATTATTTCTTCATTGCAATGAGTCTATTACTTATGGTGCATAACTTCATGATGGGGAAAAGGGTAATAAACCAACATTTTCATCAAGAGTGCAGTAACATAAAAATTTTACATAACCCATCTAATTTTTATCAATTTGTTCTAAAGAAACGCTTTTCCTAAAATCCGTAATTTGTGTAATAAGCGTGATGGACATGTGTTGCATGTGTTTGAACCAGTGTAGTTTGCTCAGATCTTGAGATAGCTGCGAGTGCAACACCCAGGTCCCAGGACATTATCTTTGAGCAGAAGCTGCCGCCACCCCTGGTCTGTGCCAAGGAGGGATAGGGAAAGACTTTCAGTCCTGTCTCTGAAAAGATTCTTTTTTGTTCCCCCTGATGACTGACACAAGACCAGACTCCACACCTCTACACTCTTTATCCATAGACTCTGTATTTTAAGATTTGTAATAAAACTACACTACACATCTTTTCTTCCATGTTTCAGGCTGTGTTTTCCTTTGTCAATTCAAATTGGGCTGAGTTCTACTTAGAGAAATTATGAAAACTTTTTTATTACGTAGTACTATAAACAACTTATTCTCTACTTACAATATCACATGTATGAAAGAGGATGTGATTTGGGCAGGTGGTATCCGCTTAGCCTGCCATCTTTATTCATTATTGCCTTGCTACCCTAGACATAGATACATAGTTTAGATACATACATAAGTACATTCATATAGAGGTGGATAGATAATCACAGATGCTGCTAGAATAATAGCTGTCAGTAACATTTATCAACAACTATGAAGTTACCATCAACAGAATACATTTCCTTAAGTGACCCATGTGTTGTTGGTGATGCTCCAGTTATTTCCCTCATCTATACAGTGAATTACACTATAGATAAAATGAATCGTTTAGAATTTTTCTACTAACAAATACATATTAGATATCTACTTAAGGATATCAACAACAAAAATTAAATTCCAAGCTTCTAAGGGGATTACAATTAAGCTTATAAATCAGAGCTTGCCTGTAAAGAGTAAATACGATAAAGGAGTCTGTAATTGAGTTTCAGATGAGTGTTACTAAGAAATATTTTGAAAGGAATGATATTTGGTGGCAAAGAGGGAAAGTACAGCTTCCTAGGATGAGTATGGCCTGAGTTTGATGAATTTATAGCAGGTGCTTGAGATATTTTTTAAATGACTGAATGAAAGCAGTATATTAGTAACTGATCCTTCTGTTAGTGAAATCTAATTTTGAATATATTAAACTCTCCACTGATCTTACAAAATGGAAAGGTCAGGTAAATAGTTATGGTCATACCCACTTTTACTTTCAGGGCAACCAATGTACAAAGAAGCTGTGTGACTTGCTGAGTGCGATACAGCTACCCCCAAGCTACCTGCCATCTAGAAAAGCAGAGAAGGAGAGGAGTTGAGAGCATGGACTCTAGAGCCAGCCTTCTGGGTTAGCATGTCTGCGTCCTCTCATTAACTGCAGGTACCCAGACAGGTTACTTCAACTTTCTGTGCCTCAGTTCTCCCACAAGCGAAAGTTTATTAAAAGTGCCTAATCCCTGGCTGTCCCAGTGGCATAGTGGTAAAGTTTGGCACCTTGTGCTTCGACAACCTAGGTTTGTGGTTTTGGATCCCTGGTGTGGACCTACACCACTCGTCGAGCCATGCTACGATGGCATCTCACATACAAAATAGAGGACAATCTCCCTCAAGCAAAAAGAGGGAGATTGGCAACAAATGTTAGCTCAGGGCCAATCTTCCTCACCAAAGATAAAAGTACTTTATCCTTGGGGTTGTTATAATAATTAAACATTATAAATTAATATGTGTAGAACAGTGTAATTTGTGTGTTTTTTATAATAATTAGTCTAATTAGATCCATATCTTAGGCCAGATGCATATACTTTTTGGTCTACTTTTGTGCTACTCCTACTACATGTGTGCTTTCCATCATCACTCCCCTCTAAACGACCAACAGTCCACCCTCCATTCCTCAGTCTTAGTGAAGTGCATATCTGATAGCTCCCTTCTCTGCTGAAAAGATCTTCCTCTCTCTTACCTGAAGATGAGTCTGCACAGCCTCTTCCAGTCGTCATGAATGTGTGTTCTTGTTCCTTCTGACCCTGCGCCCACCCCTCCTCTTTTCCATTGCTTTAGCAACTTCCTCCTTGTTTCTAACCCGCATGCTATCTCCGCCAGCATGCTTTCTTCAACCCACCCAGCCCAGGTAGGTATCCTTTTGAGTGGTCTCCTTGCCTTCTGCACTCTCATAGGCCTGCATGATGGATAAATCCTAGGGTACTTCTCCGTCTTTTCTCCAATGCAGTAAGTTTTTTCACATCACTGTAAGCTTTCTCAGGGTTGTTTTTATTTGAGGCGTGTGTGTGTCTGTGTGTGTGTGTTTGACACCAATGTCTTATAAGGGTCTTATAAGCACAGACTGGGCTTTTGCTGTGATCGTTGTTTCTCTGGATTTATTTATTTTACTTACTAAAAACACAACCTTAAGGAGAAAAAAGCAACTTGCTTATAGAGAGCTGCCACATAAGCACAGCTTAATCTCAGCTTGTGTTGTAGTGAAGTTGATGATGCGTTTGGACTGGAAAATCCTAGCTCCACCATTTATTATCTGTATAACTTTGTAAATGTTACTTAAGCTTTAGAGCCCTAGATACTTCCACTCTGAAATGTCAATAACTACTCTAAAGAGTTATTATATAGAGTAAATAAAATGGTATAATTAAGCAATAACAATGTAGAATTCTCAAGAACTTCTGAACAAAGTTTAATCAAGCCTGAAAGTCACATTTACTATGAAAAATCAACAATGTAAATTATTTTCAGGTACAAAATTGAGAAAACACTTATTTTACTAACATTTAGATCATTTTATTGCATTCATATTTTTGCTTTATGTCTCTATCTTTAAATTAATATTTAATTAACCTGTATTATTTAGTAATTTAACGTACAGGGGAGGGACAGTAGTTCCAGAACTAAGTTTTAATATTACTCACAGATCCCATGAGTTTAATATAGGCAAATACAAAGGGACACTTTGGAATTATCATAATAAAATAAAATGACATAATTCATTGCCAAAAATAGTTCAGCACAGTTTAAGACCAAAATTCTGATAGTGATTTGGAAAGCAAACTCTTATTCATATAAGGAAGAAGCAACCATTGTGTACAAAGAATAAAGTGATCACTAAAGTATAGTCATAAAATAACTGATAAATAACATCCTCAGGTAACAACTCTAGCAGAAGTATATTATATTGTAAGTACAAATTTTGCAGATTCTACAGTGGCTAAACACTGAATGAGAACTCATAATATATTTATATTTCCTAGATCTATGGGAAATTCATATTTTCTCACTGTATTGTTAACTGGAAGAAAATTAAGCAGTGAAATATGCTGAGTCCACCTTTTAAACTTTGCTTGATTCTGGTGCGTTGTCTTCTACCACATTTGTTTTGTTTTAAGAAAGAAGAACCAACAGTATTAGGAAGAGACAAATTATCTTTATTCCCTCTCTTTTCTAAATTTTTGCTTTTGCTTATATATCAACAGAAAAATTATGAATTGAAGTTGGTAGCCTATATTGCCATTATTGCCCAGGAAACAGTTGCATTTTCTTTAGATCGTGTTTTTCTTAGAACCCAGGAGAAGAGTGAATTAAAAATGTTTTATAATTTCATGTTGATGCTTTTTTCCATAACACTATGGTTTTCAACAGAAGATCCAGATGATATTCTCTGCTCTATTCAGAATACCTGTATTATGGAAAGCACTTCTTCATTGCCGGTTATGAATTTTGGAGACATCATTCTCTTTTCTTGCTGTATACGCTCACAGGTTTCACTCTTGCAGTTTGTTAGTCACCATCCAACCCACATGTCAGACACTTAAGTTTTCTCCAATTAAAATTCGGAACTCTTTAGACTATGAACTCATCAGTGAAACAGAAAGTGGGTCTATCAAACACTTAGTACACACCACATTGAGCTGTTAGACATGGATGTCACTCCAGCCACCACTGCAGCAGCCCTGTGTCGTTTGACAGGTTTCACTGACAATACTCCTTGCTTCATGTCTGTCACTTTGACTGCTAATTTGCATCTTGGGGTTTCCCTGCGGCCTCTGATGAATTAGATGCCATAAGAACTGTCTGCTGTCTGATCATGTACAGCTAGAATGCTTTCTTATGCTTCCCAGTAAATTAGTAGCGCATAATTTTGTCTCAGGCTCTGCTTTCTGGGGAACTCAGGCTGAGACTGGTGGTGTATTTCATGCTTCAGATCATGGGTTTTGAAATCAAATAGACCTGGAACTTTTTTGAGCTGTGCAACTTTTGGGAACATTACTCACATTTCTTGGAGTTCTTTCTTTTACTTAATAGGTTAAAGGCAATAACAATAATTGTTTCACAGAACTTTGGCAGGAGAGGAGAGGATGGGCAAAACCTTTAGTAGAATAGAGTGCCTTACACATGTAAAGAGCACAATAAATATAATGTAGCTATTTAGGGACCACTGATAATTATTCTTTTGTCTCTTCTGAATAGTACTCAAAATTTTATTTGGAAAGAATACTTGTCAGCTAAACGAACCTGAGAAACTTATTTTTGAATTTACACATACATAATTCAATAAACTATGCTGAGGAAAAACTTGAATTGGAGAATAGTGGCTTTTTAAAAAAATAATTAATAATTATTATATATATATTTTCTGCTGAGGAAGATTAGCCCTGAGCTAACATCTGTTGCCAAACTTCCCCCCCTTTTTTTTTTGCTTGAGGAAGATTAGCCCTGAAATAACATCCCTGTCAATCTTCCTGCACTTTATATGTGGGTCATCACCACACCATGGCTGATGAGTGGTATAGGTCCGTGCCCAGGATCAAAACCCGTGAACTTGGCCTGCTGAAGCAGAGCTTGCCGAACTTAACCACTATGCCGTGAGCCCAGCCCCAGTGGTGGCTTTTATAAAATATTGTGTACATATTTAGAGATAAGAAAGCACAGGAAATCATATAGAAAAAACAAGTTTGAAGAACATCTATATATCCTCAAGCAGTGTGTTTAACATTGACTTCATAATATCATTGTGAGGGTTTAATTAGTAAATCTGTTTAAAGCACTTAGCATAGTTTCTGTCAAATTGTGAGTACTTAATACTTATTATTATTAACATTATATGTAACAGGTCACTAAAACTATGAAAACTGTTTTACTTTTGCTTATTTCATCTTTTCAGCATCACTTTGTTTTAAAGGGGATTTGAGTTAATGTACAAAATTAAGAAAAATTAAACAAAAGACAGTGAGTAAATTAAAGCAACATGAAACACTTAATGTATAAAAATTATTATGTCATTTAAAACAATAGTCAACATTCAAATGATAAAACGTATAACGATATCCACATACTGTTTACTTGTGGCAAAATGTTTTAGTTACCATTAACTGGGCAGTTACTGCGTGCCAAGCATTGCACTCTGCGCTTTATTTGCATTAATACTGAAAATCCTAACCAACTCTTGAAAAATTTATCACCACCATGTAGCATATTAGGAAACTGAGGTACAGGAATATTAGAAATTTGTCCAACATCAACTAGTAAGTATTCATAGCAGAATGTAACCAAAGTTCTCTGTTTCTAGAGCATGTGCATTTAGCCACTACACATGAATTAAAAAATGAAGGAAGAAAGGAAAGAAGGGAGGAAGGAAGGGAAGGAGAAGACAAGAGATAAGCGAGCAAATAAGTTCAGGCAGGTTAGATTCAACTTCTGTCATATAAAATCAGCCTTTTTATCTGAAAGAGAGAATCTCTAGACAAGAAGCCTATTAAGCTCTACGCAAATTTAAGTAGGTTACTATTTGATTTTAATTGACTCAAGTTGTATTTCTATCAATTGATTTATTGCTACTGCCATTTGTCCTCTGCCTCTTGCATTCAGTTGAATCCCATCTACTGGAGCTGTACATGTCAACCTCTAAGGACTAATTCGCCTTCATTAAAAAATGGCAATTTGAAGTTAATCATAGTTAAAACCTCATAGAGATTATGGGATGTAATTGGAAGTAATATTTGACACTAAACTGGCACAAAAATGAAATCTAACTAGTTTCACTAAGTGATTACTTGTAAATTATATGCATGCCTCTGGTCATAACTCAGCCTTAGGCCTTAGTAGTGAGGCCTAACAGGACAGTACATATAATACTCGGCCAAGAAGTTTTTGAACTCCATGTAATCCAGAAGCTACTGCTGTGAAAGGTATTAAACAGAATTTTTGCTTTGGTGATATATATTACTGAATTTTCTTTAAGTAGAAAGTGATTTTTCTCAAAGATATTTTTTAAGAAAACATTTTATGGATACCTACAATTCTTTCTGTAAAGAGAATAAAGACAAAGACCCACAGAATCCTCAAGTCAAATAGATAAAGAACTAGCATAAGACACATCCTCAGACAGCATTATTTCAAAGTATATTGATGATAAAAAGAAGTATTGCCCTAGAAACAATCGATAAATTCCTAAATTCTACACTCTGGTAAGAACATAAAAAAAGGCAGAGACTTGGTACTTAGGGCATTGAGATAAGATGTGGGCATCACATGGCAATGCCATGGGCGAAGAGCCACACTTTCTGTAGTCAAGATGATCAAAGGGGATTGCAGTGGTACTGGATAGAAAATGAACTGGAGGAGATGCATATAACCCACTGTATATCCTTGAGATAAAGTAAATGGAACATACTGCATTTCATTTAGTACTAAGAAACACATTTTTCCCAAATTTTAACATCTCTGTAATTGGAGTGACTCATAATTTAAGGTGCTCTACCATAATAATTAGAAGTGTTTTCTTTCTTCCTTTTTTCTTCTTGCTTTCTTAGTGATAAATTACATATGGAGCTGTTTTGAGAGTAGAAGGTATAGAAGAAAGGGTTGGATGGGGGGGAAGTAAAGGAGTCTACTTGAATAGTCCAGGTGGGAGAAGATTATAATTCTGACTGGTAATGAATGCTCACATTCCAGCTATTTTTGGAAAGTACCATTTCAAAATAGTCTATGCTCGTTATTCACAGATTCCATATTTACAAATTGGCCTCCTCACTAAAATTTGCCTGCAACCACCCAATCAATGCAGGGGTGAAGGGGGCTTTCACCATCATTCGTGGACATGAGTAGAGTGGAGAAAACTTTGCGTTGTCCAATGTGCAAGTTTCCAGCTGAGATTAAACAAGATGATGCTCTGCTTTCTTGTTTCAGCTGTTATGCTATAAACGAGTCTTCTTTCACGGTCTATTTAGTGTCGTATTTTCACATCTTTGTGCTTTTTATTCGTGATCTTGCTGTTAAAATGGCCACCAAGTGCAGTGCTGAAGTGTTACCTCATGTCTCTAAGCCCCAGGAGGTGGTTACAGAGAAAATATCAGTGTTAGGTAAACTTGGTTCAGGTATGAGTTTTTGAGCTGTTGACCTGAGTTCAATGTTAATGAATCAAGAATATATATTAAATAAGATATCGTTAAACAGAAACACACGTAAAATAAGGTTATTTATTGATCAGGGGACAACAGTGTTGTGACTAGATGCTTACGGGAATTTAACTGTATACTTCCCCCAGGAGCAATGGTTCAATATTTACTAATTCAAAGTTTTTGGCAACTTTTTAGAACATATTACTGTGAGTAACAAGAATTGACTATATTCACCTCAGTTCATGTGGGGTGTGAAAAAAAGGTAAGAGAGAATGATTCCAAGGTTTTTGGACTATTCAACTGAAATGATGGATGGAACTGGTTTCAAGCTGAATAATAAGAGATCAATTTTGGTTGTATTGACTTAGAGATATCTATCATATGACCAAAAAGAGCTGGTATTATGAAAGTTACATCAACAAATAGGTAGTTTAGGCTGAAGAGTAGTGAGCTGGAGTTATAAACTGCAGATTCATCATCATACAGAATTTATTGCAACCATTGACTCTAGATAAAATAACCAAGGAAATGAGTGAGTGCAGTTCAAGAAGAAAAGAGTCAATGACTCGGTGTTGGGGACTTATAGCACCAACTTATACTTTGCAGCATTAGTTAGTGAAGAGAAGAAACAATCAAAAGAGACTAAGTTGGAGCAATCGCTGAGACAGAACTAAAACAGAGAGTTTGATGTCCTAGAAACCAAGTTAAAAAAAAAAGCTAAAAAATTACAAAAAACAACATACAAAGGATGAGGAAATAAGCCACTGCTGCTCTTTGAGTCAAGAAAGTTGATGACATATAGTTGCTTATTATATTTTGCAACTTGAAAGTCATTGCTGATGTAGTCAAGACCAGTTTCAGCTGAATGGTGGAGAAGAGACCCTCATTGGAATGTGTTAAAGAGAGAATGGAAGAAGAGGAACTAGAAACAAATCTTTTGAGAATTTTACAGTGAGGGAGAAGATCATATCTAGAGAGTAAAAAGGGTCAAGGAAGTGTTTTGTCTGTATTGTTTATAAGATGGAACATAAAAAGATTATATTTGCATACTGACGGAAAATATCCAGAAGACTTATGAAAAAAAAATCATGATATGTGCAATAAAGAGAGGCTTGCTGAGTAATGTCTATAAGTAAGTAAATGAGGAGGGGTGGGATTTGGTACACGTGTGGGGAGGCCTGAATTTAGGCAGGACCGTCCTAGTCATCAGTGATAACAGATGCAAAGATGGTTTGTGATCCCTAATGAGGTTCACAGATATGTGTTTAAAATTAAATTGAACATTGAAATGGAAAATGAAGTTTGATTCATGCATTCCTCCACCCATATTAAATGGCACAAGTGCAGGTTTGGAGCGGGCAGAGGCAATGGGACAAGTGCAAGTTTGCGTCTAACCAGGGTTACAATTTTGGCAAGATGGGATGATGATGTTAAAGAAGAAAGAGAGCTGAGGAGTATACAAAGAAGTGATTATGATGTGACCTATTATCACAGCCTAGTGTCCCTCGAAAGTGGGCTCTGTAAACCATACAACCTATTGGGAGTATAGACTCAAAGCAGCAAGAGGTGAGGGAGGAGGAGTGAGTTAGGAAAGAAGGGGAAGAAACTTCAAGGTCATGCGTTACTGAGTTGGCCACAGCTCCCTGAGAATGCACAGCCCATTGAGGGATCAGGACAACTCTGAACAGTCTTCACAGTAACTGAGAAGCATTAAGCTGCCAGCTCCTTCTTGTCTCCTGATTCTCAGTGGTCAATTTTGTCCCACAGAGTGAGTGCTAAATCTTTGCAGTTTGGAGTTGTGCTCTCCAGCCCTCCGGTAGCTATTGAGGAAGCCCGAACCCCTCAAAGACAGAGCTGCAGCTGAGCTATGCAGCGGAGGGAGGAATCCTGTCATGTCTACATGGATCTGCCTGGGTTGCACAGGGCCCCGGATCTGCCGTGTCTTCTATGTTTCACATGGGAGAGTCTATGTTGAACTGGTACCTGAATAACAAAAGAACTGGAGGGGCCTGCCCTGTGGCTGAGTGATTAAGTTCATGTGCTCTGCTTCAGCAGCCCAGGGTTTCACCAATTGGATCCTGGATGTGGACATAGCATTGCTCATCAAGCCATGCTGAGGTGGCGTCCCACATAGCAGAACTAGAAGGACCTACAACTAGAATATATAATTATGTCCTGGGGGGCTTTGGAGAGAAGAAGAAAAGAAAAGATTGGTAACAGATGTTAGCTCAGGTGCCGAACGTTAACAAAAACACACACACATACACACACAAAAGAACTGAAGGTTGATATGACTCACTGTATTTCCTTTAAGTTTTGTTGTATTTAAGCATATAAAGTAAATAGAATATATTATATTTCATCAATTCAAATGATTGGGAACATAGAAAATGTGAATAGATGGCTATAGGTGGAACAGAAAACGTGAATATATGGCTAAAGGTTGAACATAGAAGACATGAATATGTGGCTACAGGTGGATAACCTGAAATTGCCAAGCAAAATCACAACCTTGGAGCAGATATAAATTTTGGTAGAACACAACATCATATTAATTTAAAATAAAATAAAGTATTTTTAATAAGTTAGTAAATTCAGGGAGTCGAAATGAACTCAGAATTAGCCTTGGTTCAGTATAATTCATAACTGGCCAGTGGAGCACCCCGACTTTGCTTTGACCTTCTGTCATAAGTCTGTAGACATTCTTGGCTATCCTGTGCATACAAAATGTAATGAAAACTATTCAAACAAGGAGTATTTACAGGAATGCAAATTGAAACAATAAGATATCATTTTTGCTTTGCCCAGTAAACTTCAAAACAGAAAAATCATATCAGTTTTAATCTATGTGAAGTGAGTTGTAGATTGACCCAAATTTCACACAGGAAACTTTATATTATGTATCAAAAACTTTAAATTGTTCATGAAGACAAAATTAGCCATACATGCAACATTTTCTGTAGACGATTATTTCTTGCATTTTGCATATAACAGAATAAAATTGCAAAAAGCATGAATGTCCAATAATATTGGGTTGGGTTATCAAGAAACAAAAAAACTTAAGAAAATACTTACTATATATTTTAGAAGATACTGTAATCATAATTGAATAATGAAATGAGCAAGCAGTGAAAATACAATTGAAAATAAAATATTTGATAGGAAATATTTCCAAAATTTCTCTCACATTTTTAAGAAAAAAATACAGAGGCAAAAGCAGCAAGAGGATAGGCGACTAGGAATTCAAAAAATATACAGTTACTGGGAAATCCAGAAAGAGAAACACAAACAAACATAGGAAAAGAATTAGTCAGATGAATAATAGAAATGCATGGCATGGTGACAGTGGCCCCGCAGGCAGGCATCTCTAATGACAGCACGAAATCACTGATGAGACCCGATACTAAAACATCCTTAACGTCTAAATAAATTGCGTACTTTGCTGCCAAAATGTGCTCAGGCAAGACTTTCTTTTGTTCTGAGTGCTTTGAGATTTAATAAATATGCTTTCTGTGGAAAGAAGAGATATCTAGATAGTTATCATTGAGTTCAATTTGGAATAATTGTTATTTTTCTATGATTTCAGATAAACAATAATGATACTTACTTTTAATAGAGAGGATTTTGAACATTACAGTTTTTCTTCAGTGATAATTTCTTATATCAAACAAATAACAAAAAAAGTTTAATACAGAAAACAGTCCCTTGAGAGGAAAAGAAAAGAAAGTGCTAGATTAGGTCAACATAAGTCTTTTTTTTTTAGAGAATTGGGAATAAATAATTCTCCTATCAAGGAACAACGTATGATTTTAGCTTTAAAATAATGTTTATTGGGGCAGGCCCTGTGATCTAGTGGCTAAGTTTGGTGCACTCTGCTTCTGCAACCTGGGTTTGCAGGTTTGGGTCCCAGGCACAGACCAATACCACTTGTCAGTCATGCTGTGGTGGCGGCCCACATACAAAAAATAGAAGAAGATCAGCACAGATATTATCTCAGGGCAAATCTGCCTCAAGTGAAAAGAGGAAGATTGGCACAGATGTTAGCTCAGGGTGAATCTTCCTCAGCAAAAAAAAAAATATATATATAAATAAAAATATAAATCTTGTATTAAATATATATGTATTAATAACAAAAATAATGTCGCTATTCTACACTAATATCAATTCTCTGTTTATTACAATTTCTGGTAAACCAAAGGAAGAGTGTATTTATCAAATTATCACATGTTGCATAATTATTATAGGTATTCAAAACTAAAGAGCAATAAAACATATTGATTGATTAATATCCCAGTATTAATTTTCCAAACATTTTTGTGTCCTTCAGACTTGGTTAATAAACACTAGTCAAACATCTCATGCAGATTTTTTGTTTATTTGGAGGAACATACACTTATGTAATCTAGTCCAACTCTTAGATTTGCCTATTATACAAAAATAAAATAAGGCTTATATCATTTCACATTTTAGGAAGGTTCTATATTAAATGAGCAATCATGGGATTATAATATGATTATTTCTGTAGCAAAATATATCCTAAATCCTACTCAACATAACAATGACAGTGCTCTCCCAGTGCTCCAAGCTGTGAGGCGTGTTTGCTTGTGCAAGAATGGGACTTCTTTTTCCTGTGTTGTCTCCTTTAAGACACTGGCATTGACTCTAAACACTGGCTTCAAAGATCTTTCCAATTTTATGGGTTTTCTTGGATTTTAAGTAACCTTCAGAAAGGAGAGAAAGGGATAATATTACTAATGTTCGTAAAGAGAGTTTTCCAAAACATTGGGGAAAATGAGAATTAGAATTGTATTGAATTTGCTTTAAGAAAGTGAAAAAAATAATAATTTTTCTAAATTTGAATTTTTGGATTGTGATACCTGCCTTTTATTTGTTTTTATATTAAATTATCTGATATGCATTTTGGCAGGTGATGTATCTCCACTTTGTTGTCTGTTCTCAAGTCACCAAATTATTATTTTGCTTTTAAATCTTAGGATCCTGAGTAAAGAAAAACTTTTTATTATCTGTCCTCATATTAAAATCCCCACCCCTCCAATGTTATTGCAATGAAAAAAAAAATAAATTTTAAATAAAAAAGAATTTTCCCAAGATACAGAGCCGGTAAACAGTGAAGTCTTCAGTCATTGTTAACCTATAACTTCCTAATATTATCGATTATAATACAGTATAAGTATTAACTATGTATTAATAATCTATGTTATACAATATATAACAATTATATAAATTATATAGAGAATTAGACTATAAATGGTTAATATATATTGAAAATTTAATATAATTAAGAAAGCTAAAAACAATTTAGCTATTATTAAAAAATAAAAAATAAAAATAAATAAAATCCCCACCCCACCGTGTTCCTACCTCACAACAACATGCTAATTTCAAATATTAAGGATTCTACTTTGGTTTCCACATATGCAATTTTGTGCCAGGTTTGCAGAAACTATATTAAAATCTCAAACAACAGTTGACCAGTACTGAAACATACCCATCTTTCACTGTTTAATATAAGTAGAGATGTGCAATTTATAAATATGAGAGGATTTCCATACTTATGTTGAACTCATTTTATACTTTTGAGTTTTCTTTCTCTTGGGCCGTTGCCTCATCCACTTTAGGTAGAAGCAATAAGATGTAACAAATTGACATGGGAGCGTTGTATAGTTTTGACAGGTTAACTTTTCAACTATTTCCAAAATAATAATATTTACAGTTGGGAAAATGGAATATTAAAAGAACAAAGTATTAAAATTTCAGTAATAACATTTCATCTGCTGCATCAACACAAGGAAGGGAGCCATTTAGATTTTTAGCTTGTGAAAATAGGAAAAAAGTCCATTTAAGAAAGTTTCATAGAGATTTGAGTCCCTAAAGATAGTAAAGCAATGAGAGATCGAATTCTGGGGATCTGGTTTTCGATTAAACCCCATTATTTCAATCCTCGGCAAGTCTTTTTGACTACATATTATATTGCATTTTATTGTGTTAGAGTGGAGCTTGAAAATAGCTATCATTTATAGGGGTGAATTGCTGAAGAATATCCTGAATGACTCCCTGAGGGAGCAATTATAATTGTTTAAGGAGGATAAATAAGAATAGAAAAAGTATCCATGCCACAGGTCACATTAAATTCAGCATTGCCCGTATGGGTTTTTGGAAGATAACAATGAGGAAATTGTTGATACAATTTCTGCTGAGTTGACATAGTTATTGATTTAAGACACTGGTTTTTGAATAAAAATGTTGAATTTGGGTGGAGATGCCCAAAGCACAGCCTATTTTCTTGGCGACCCCTTCACTCATTCCACAGTTCCAGCACAGCGCGTCACAGGTTCAAATACTCTTTCAGTTACCGCTGAGTGGCATCTCACCATTTTTAACCTAAAGCAAGCAAAACTGCAGTCATCTCTAAAACATGAATATGAAATTCCTCTTAATTCTTAAGACATTTGTCTTCCCATCAGGCAAGCGAGGCTTCTCTCAATTCCTGTCCAGGAACACTGAAGTAGAACAGCTCCAAGAACTGTTCTGATCATACCTTGCCCTCAAACTAATCAGTACAGCAGTGCTAAGTGACGTGTCATTCTGAAATGTGCCACTGTGAGTGTTGCTTCAGGTAGGAGGTGGTGCTGCCGGATTTGAAGCGGAAAAGGAGAAAAGCTCTTAGAAATTATTCTGCTATCTTCATATATGTAGTTATCCTGTGTGGTTAAAATTTGTGCCTCCTCAGCATCCCTCCTCTTCTTTTGGGACTTCCAAATTTCCTTAGGCCAAAAAAGAAATCTTTCCTGACTCTCATCCCGTGTGATTCAGATAACACGGAATGTAGTAATGGAAATGGAACCCAGACGGAGAAAGAACAATATAATTCCACCCTCTGGTCACACCCACCGGTTCTGGGATAAATTTATGAGCCAAGCTGGCTTAATTAATTTTGACAATTAGACATATATATGGGCACTGACTAAAAGGTATACTCTTTTGTTGTTGTTCCCCCTGATTTGAGGCTGGGATGATGTAGTCATATCGTTTATTGGCAGCCACTATGTTGAACTGTGAATAAAACTATCTTAGAGTAGATGAGTGGAGAGTAGAGAGAAAAGACGGAAAAAGATAGAGATTTGGTGATATTAAGAATCTGCATTCAAATTCCATCTGAAGCTAATTCTATTTCTGTATTTTTTAGTAATGTGAACAAATGCGTTCCCTTTTCAGGTTAGTTTTAGTTTTTTTTTATCCCAAGACCACCTTGTAGTAGGGTGGTCTATGAAAACCACCCCGAAAGAGACAGTAACTTATCCCATAGTGGAATGAAATAGAAAATAAAAATGTGAGCCTAAAGTCAGGGAACATTTAACTAGTATTATAAAGTTCATGACTATGTGCACAGAAAGATTCCTTTTGAGGCCAAAGTCAATCATGCATCTGCCCTTTCCACTAAAAGCCACTGTGGCTTTTAACACCCACCACCCGAATTTAATCACAAGAAATATCAGGCAGCGCTTTTAAGAGAGTCTCTTACAGGCATAAAATGCAGTTGTAATCATCATTTTGTAGAGTAAAGTGCAACTTAGCAAAACACAAATTCTAGCATCCTGTGAAGCTGGGCTGCAGTTATAGATATAAACAAACAATTAATGATGACAGTACATAAAGTTTGAACTTTGAGAAATTGCAAACAGAGACGTTGAGAACTCTTCGCTCTTTGTGATTAAGGATTTGAAACTGCAAGCTCTTCCAACTGTGTCTGAAAGAAGTCTCAGCAAAATTAGAAAGATCAAATGTTTTCCATTTCCTCACAGATGAAAGAAACATATTTAGTACTCGGAGTTATATAAAAATAATGTTTTCTTATATGTATTTTTTTATAGTAAGTCTTCTATGGCATCCAAACTTTGGAGAATGTTGTTCAATCTTAATCACAGATTGATTGTCTTAATTAATGAAATTTTGTCATAGTAATAACATTTAACTTGCTATCTTTGATTTCTCAAAGGCACATATCTTTATGATTCTTCTTTGATTGTTCAAATGGGATTGGATTGTCTATCTGCTCCTCACATGGAGAAAAGAAACAAAAATACTCTGTCAAGTCTCTTATTTAAATGAAGAATCTGGGGGTCTTGTTCCATTTGAATGAACCTAGATAAACTCGATAACCTCTCATAATATTACTTAGGAGCTTTTAGATCAAGAAAGATCTAGATTTGGATTCTATGCCTGCTTCAGCATGACTGGACAAATGAATTAACCTCTGTGAGACTTAATTTTCTCATCTATAAAATTCATTTGGTTTTATGACATTTCAAAGAACCAGCTTTTTCTTACATTGAATTTGTCTATTTTCTTTGGTTTCTATATCATTGATTTTTGCTTTATTCTTTGTTTTCAATTTCATTTGCTTATTTAGTTATTTAAACATAGCATCTTAGGTTACTGTTTTACACTTTTGTTTAAAATAAGAGTTTAATGCTATAAATTCAACTCTAAGCATTACTTTACCTGGATTACACAAACATTTGATAAGTTCTATTTTCATTTTCAATGAGTTCAAATTTTTTTTTTTTAGTATCTCTTCAAACTTTCTCTTTAACCCATTGGGTACTTAGAAGTGTATTGATAAAATTTTCAAATATTTGGGCATTTTCCAAATAATCCTGTTACTAGTTTTGAGATTAATTCTGTTATGGTCAGAAAACTACTTTTTATTACTTCTATTATTTTTGTTTGTATGGTTTGCTATATAGTCAAGACTATGCTCTGCCTTGGTCAATGTTCCGTATTCACTTGAAAAGAACGTGTATTCTGTTGACATTAGGTAAGTTTTTCATAAATGTCAATCATTTCGTTAATTGGCATTGTTCAACACTTTTAAATCCTTACTGATTGGCTGCTAGTTCTATCAGTTACAGAGAGAAGTGTGCTGTAGTCTCCAGCTATAATTTTATTTTTATATGTTCTGTAAATACACAATACATTACTATTTTTTCTTAAGAGAGTCAGTTGTTGTTTTGCTTTGATTTTCTTTACAATCTTCACTATCCATCTTATTCCATAATTTAATTTTAGATAGAAATTATAAGGGATTCTTTGCACTATAGAAATTTTTTTAATGTCATTATGAAAAGAATATAAATTTTCAATGTTAATAAATTTGAACTTTCACCATAAATGAGGACCAGTAAGCCATGGATGAACTGAGCCAAAAATTTTAGTAGTTAGTTACTGCTATTTTATTGTCAATTTTTCTAAGCCAATTATTTTTCATCAGGTTACCTGGGAAACAGGCAACAAAGTGAAGATGTATTAGAGTATTTTATGGAATAATATCTATATGAAGTGAAAGAAAAATGGAAGTAGGCAAAAGAAGAAATTGAACTACGATATAGTTGCAACAGAGGCCTCGGCTGATTTCAAGAAGAGCTCTAAAGCTGCTGCGGCCTTTTAGAAATGGCCCAAATTGAAGAAAATTACTGAGACCTTGTAGCCCTGTGTTAAGTGTGTCGCATGTAAGTTTCTTCCCGCTGAGACAGTGTGAGAGTGTGTGAGGCAGCTTCCTCAGACTGAGGGGAATTCCTGAGGAGGAACATTTCTATGAGACATCAGCAGCCGTCATTCCCAGCCGCTGGAGTAACAAGTGTCTCCACTCTGAAAGGAGATTTAAGCAATAGATCATAACCTCCACTACAGTCCACCCCTGTGTCACTTAGATCCACTTGCTTCCTGTAATAAGTTTACCCCATCTGGAAACAGATCCTCCAGGTCTCTCTTCCTGGGAGAAAAAATAACGCTATTGTGACTAACACAAGCCTCTCCTGGCTTCAGCTGGTCTTAGGGCCACAAATGATTCTCATAGTCTTCCACCTCTACTACTCTTTCTAGAGTCCTCTCAACTTCAACTATAACTTTCATTAGTTAAAAGATATTATTTATTGGGGTAATAACCTCAACAAGCTAAACACAGAATTATCATATGACCTACTTGACAATAGCTAAAAGGTGGAAACAACCCAAGTGTCTCTTAACTGATTAATGCATAAACAAATTGTGGTATATACGTACAATTGGATATTAACTAAGACATGAAAAGGGATGCTACAACATGGATGAACCTTGAAAACATTATGCTAAGTGAAATATGGCAGACAAAAAATGACAAACCTTGTATGATTCCAATTATATGAAACATTTAGGCAAATTCATAGGGGATAGATAGTAAATTAGATGGGGACAGGGGATATGAAGCTAGAACAGGAGTGGAAATTATTGCTTAATGCCTTAGAGTTTTTGGGGGGATGATAAAAAAGTTCGTGAACTAGACAGTGCTGAAGGTTGCATGACATTGTGAATGACATTGAATTTAACCTAAAATGTTTAAAATGACAAATTTTATGTTACATATATTATCACAATTAAAGCAAATAATGTAGTATACCAAAACCATTGAATTATACAGGTTAAGTGGGTCAGTTGTGTGGTATGTGAGTTATATCTCAATAAAGTTATTTTTAAAAAATTGAGCAGACGAGTTCCAACATACAACCCAATGGATCACCTGAGTGTCAAATATATTTTTCCTTTAACTTGTCGTTTAACAGCAGCTCTATTTCCTTCTGATGATCAAATCAATTACTTCAGCCAGGATAGTGACTCCTTTCTTCCCTGCTGATCCTTAGCATTAGGAGACTGTATGGTATGGCAGCCATAGCTTGAAGTTTAATGGGACTCTGAGGACCTGGTAGAGTGTACCCTCGTGAGGAACCTAGACTTCCAGATCTGGAGAGACTAGAGTTGTGGGGATGGCAAGTACACATTTCTCAGGTGAATCACTGGGAATGATGGTAAGCACACCACTGCTGCTTGTATCTCTTCCTTCTGAAGCTCACATATTCTACCTAATGAGGATAGACAGGATATAATGACATTGATTTAGTGTATACACTGCTCCTAGAGAATGGTACCCCATCTGCACAGGGTATCATCTCCAATCTAGCTTCTCATGTGCACCTCCATTTTTCTACTGCTGCATATCCTTTGCTCTTGAGTTTCTTGTTATAACATGACGTTATGCAGAAGATCTTGTTGGTGGATCAAACATTTTGTAAGTCCTGGAATACTAGCAGAAACTCAGGCTGTGTGAGAAGGAAAGGCAAATGCTTGTATGAAATAAGTTAACTCTAGTAACAGTTAATTATTATCCCTTCCAGGATGTAAGTGGATCTCTGTAGTCAACTTGGAAGTAAGTGTCTAGTTAGTCTTCTAAAGGTATGGCACTGCACTAGGGGTTTAGTAGAAAGATGAACAATTAGCAGTGGCAGTAACTGGATCAATTTTGGTGAGCAGAATCCAAACCTAGTCACATATTCATTGTGCTAGCGTCAGAAGGGCTGCTGAAAGAGGATGAACATCCACTGGCCGAAACATTCTTTCTAGTTGATTATTTAGTGTATCTTCCATGGTGGATATCTTTGGTAAGTAGCTGTGATGGTTAATTTTATGTGTCAGTTTGGCTAGGCGACAGTGCCCAGATATGCAGTCAAATATTATTCTGGAGGTTTCCATGAGAATTTTTTTGGATGAGATTAATATTTAAATCAATGAACTTTGAGTAGAGCAGATTGCCTTATATAATGTACATGGGCCTCATCCAATCAGTTGAAAGCCTGATTAGAATAAAAGACTAACTTCTACTGAACAAGAGGGAATTCTGCCAGGAAACAGCCTTCACTCTTGAACTGCAGCATTGGCTCTTCCTTGGTCTCCAGCCTGAGAGTCTATCCTGCAGATTTTGGACTTTTCAGCCTCCGTGATCCTGTGAGCCACTTCCTTAAAATGAATCTCTTTCTATCTGTATATGTAGATCTTATTGAACATAAAAATCTTCATCTGTGTCTAACCTCCTTGATTATCAACCTTCCTTACCCTGGACTTTCCTTTCCTTGATCTTCTAATCTTTCTGCTTCCAGGCCCCTAATAAACAAGCAAAGTCGTTCTCCACTGCCAATGAGTTCATCTACATTCTAATCTAGGGACTCTTTTCTTACTGCATGATGTGAATGACTGGTATAGGACCTGAAGTTCTGCCCATTTGGAGGATTTCTCCTTACCACTGTCATTCAGGGTCACCTCTTCAGAAGCAAAGAGGTCTGCTAGGCATGGTGCTTACTCTGTGGCAGAAAGTGTGAGATACAATAGTTTGTTTTTATGTTTGAGGGGACATACCAGAACATCCAAGATCATTGAACCCCTGGAAACTTCATCGATTTGGTGGATCCTTCAGGGTATATTTGCAGGATGTATTTCTCATACTCTAGAGTGCACGGGAATTAACAAGGCTACCCCTATAATATAGAATTATTCTATTTTCATTTTTTACCCACAAACCAACACATCTGTGATATTTTACTTGGCCTTTTACTTTCAACATTAGCTGTCCATGATGAACTCCCATGTGGTCATAGGGGTGAGCTGATGACAGGTGCCAGTGCAACAGTGGTGGATAAACTGAAAGTCTGGGCCACTTTATGATATTTCTTATAACTTATACCCTAACTCTCACCCTGCCAAATTCCAAATATACCCCTTCAGTCTTGTTATAGACAGTTCTTGTATCTATGAGCCCACGTGATTTGGTGGAGTTTACAAAACCCAAATCATGAAAGCTTATATGTCTGCATGGCTACTTGATGTCTCAAGGTCAGTATTTCTCTCATCACTGAGCACATCTGAGCACCATTTGTGAATGGCGTATAATTCTCTGTTGTATATGAATTTTTTTTGTCACAAACATCTCTAATTCCTTGGAGTCGACTGGTTTGGATGGCCCAGCAGCCCAGCAACAGGACCACTTGCACTGCAGCCTGAATCAGCTGCAGAGCCGTTCCTTATCTGGGCTTCAGATGGAGCCAGATGGTAGTTTTCCATTTTAATCAGTAAATGGGTAGGAGTAGTATTCCAAAGTGTGGAATATGTTGCCTCTAGAACCAAAGAGGTCTCCTGGGGAATCATGCTTACTTTTTTATGGTGGGAGATTTTAAAAGTCATAATTTGTTTTTGTGTTTAAGATATACTAGAACACCCCGGACAATTAGATATTTAAAAAAATTCATCAATGTGCCCACTCCTTGAAACATCATAGGGTTTATTTCTCACACTCTCGAATGAATGTGTCCTGTCAAGGCCTCCCTTAAATTAGCTATGTTTTGCTCATCCTTAGTTTAATTAACATAATATTGTCAATATTGTTCACCAGTCTTGGAGTTTGTACATATTGATCAGTCATTAGAAGTAGGTTGTTCCCAGGACATGGGTACAATATTAGGGGAAAGCAATTTCTGGAGATGGGGTCGGTTTTGAGCCTTCAACAATCAAAACTCCCAGAAGCTGGAGGAATCTGGGAGGCATGCCACAGCATCTATTTCAATAATGAGCATTAACCTAATACCTAATTATTCCAGACAGCAAATACATATACCATTTTTTAAAAAATTTCAGAGGTGCACTTGTGTAGTGGAAAGAATATATATTTCTCTAAATTGATAATTTTTCAAGGTTGGAATATTTTACATATTCCATTTTAATTGCCGACATTCTAATAATAATAATGTCTATTATTATTTGTAAGCATTGACTATTTGTAAGCAGTAATTACTCATTATTTTGTACAAGGAGTCATCTGGCTCTTAGAAGAAATTATCTTATTATAATCACACTTACAGATTTCCTTGTCTCACTACATTCCTAGCACCTCTGTCCAACTTGCAAACACAATTAAAATCCTTGTGACTAGAAACAAGGCTTTTAACTCAATTCATTGCAAAAGCAATTTATTACTTAATTTATCAATAGTACCACACTAAAAACTTCTTGTGCTAAAACTTTCAGAAGTTCCTTTGGTCATTGAGAATACATAGCTCAATGAGATACTTATGGAGACTGTTTCAAGGCATGTTGTTTGAAACAATAATTTTTCAGATTAACTTAATCTGAACAATATACTCTTACCTGACATGTATGCAATGAAAGAGCTACATCAAATTTACATTTTATTAGAGACAATAGAATCTTGCCAATAAATCATTTAAAACATCACATTCTGTGGGGCCGCCTGGTGGTGTAGCGGTTAAGTGCGCACATTCTGCTTCTTAGCGGCCCAGGGTCCGCGGTTCGGATCCCGGGTGCAGACATGGCACCACTTGGCACGCCATGCTGTGGTAGGCGTCCCACATATAAAGTAGAGGAAGATGGGCATGGATGTTAGCTCAGGGCCAGGCTTCCTCTGCAAAAAAAAAAAAAAAGACAAGGACTGGCAGTAGTTAGCTCAGGGCTAATCTTCCTTGAAAAAATAAAAAATAAAAAAATAGAAAAAATAAAAAAAAAACTTTGTAAAAGATACCAAAAACATCACATTCTGAGGAGAAGTATGAGATATTATTCACACACAACTATATATGACATATTGTACCTACGTAATCACAGAAAAAAAAGCCAAGGACAATGTAAGGTGTAATTTTATTTTTTAAATCTTAAATAGTTAAAAAATTAATTAATGTTTAAGTAAATGCTATCGTAAAATATAACAGCTGTAAAAATATTTTCCTAGCAATTCTATATTCCCATTCTATTGAACAAGCTACAGTTATCAATCTTAAACTACATTATGTACTATATATGAAATCATATAACGTTAATTAAAGCTAGAGAAAAGATTTGGCAGTAAGTTGGTTCCATAGAAGTCCACTGAATCATTTCTCTCTAAATTTAGCAGATTTGTCTTAGAGTGGTGAGTTACCTGCTAGGAAAAACACAAATGTATTTTCTTTTTCAATGTTTGTGAAAATGTCAAGATTCTGAGTTTCAATGTTATTCTGAACGCCACCAGTTCCCAATGTGACCTTGGAAAATCACCAGTCAATGACAAGGTTTTCTTTAAGTCATGGAGAATTAAGGGGAAGATATAGCATAATCATATAAAGTAAATTTATTCTTCAATTTTAAACAATTCTGAAGATATATGCTCTCATGTGTTTTGGCTTTAAAATGTTTTCTTTATGAGCAGAAGATGATGGAAGCTAAATTAAAAACAAGCAATCGTATGTCATTCTCTAAATTTTTGTTGTTGTTGTTTACAACTGTCTGGCTCTCACCCCAACTGCACCATGAAGCCACATTTTGTAGGGCATTTAGGGAGCATTTATGTTATAGCAGACAGAGACTTGTTAAAAAGGAGCAATTTCTGAATTAGTGAGATGAGTTGAAGAGAGAAATAAAATTAGATGATATTGCACAGTAAGCATAATGATGATCATTTCTGTGCTAGAAAAATCCTTTCTTTTAAATTTTCACCTACGACTCCAAGCAAAGGGACTCTTTCTGGGGGAAGTAAAAGGTTAAAAGATATCTCTTGTACTCCTGGAATTCCAAAGGACACCAATATGATAAAGATACCATCACCCACGTACAAACACAATCATGTTAGAAAGCAATGACTTTTGGAAAAATCAACTTATAAAGATTCAATTACTAAACCAGCAGAGATGAAAGACTGAGTTCTATGTCATCTGGGTATATGATCCTTGATTTGAGAGCAGGGTGTCAACATGGTGCAAGTAAGAAATAAAGTGAACCAGAGTGCATGGGTGATCACTAGGGCTTGAAAGAAACATTTTGTCAGGATCATAACTATTCTCTTAAATGTGCTTGACATGGGTTTACATTATCTCCTCACTTTGGAAAATCATGGAGCTCAACATCCATCAAATAGTTACCTGAGTTTCCCACATGAAAATATGATGAACAAAAAAATGCATAGTTATGTTTATTAGGAGTTGAGTTCAATCATCCAGAATAAAGTAGTTAAAGCTTTATAACATCATGGCTCAAAAAAAGAAAAAAAAAAAACCTTCTTGATATTTCTCTGTATAGAAATCTGACTGGTCACATGAAGCCCAGGGAATAAAAAGCAGGTACAACTCCATCAGCCAGAGAAGTTGACGTACTCCGGCCACTGCCTCAACTTTAAGTTTAAGGAAAGGCCATTTCTGCCAAGCACAGTCCCAGCTCGCCCCACTTCCTTTCACTCTCTAGTTTACTTTCATTTCTTACTCTTTTGTCATCTCAGAATATGAACTAGATGCTTACTGTTCCCTTGTGTCCCTGATGCTTCTCTCGAAGGTCAAAACGCTGGCTTGCTCCTTGCTACTGCAAGCAGTCTTTTACAGTCCCAATAGCTAGATACTCCATACAAGGACCTTGGAATCACCTGTGGGATACCTCGTCCACTGCTCTGGTTCTTCCTGGGCTTGGCAGTATAAAATATTGTCATGTTCATTTCTAGGCATAAACACACTGACTTATTCTGTATGACTGAACTATTTCAGACACAGTGGAGATCTCTTCCTGCAATGGGATATAACAATTAACCCAAATTTACTCTTTTTGTAAATTTGTTTTCCATTTCTTTTAAAAGTTGGCCAAAATTGACACTAAATGGATCCTTAGTTTTTCATATTGTGAAGTCATTGATGAGAAGCTTATGATTGGCACTTTGTAGAAGTAAGCAGAGCAACTGACCTTGCAAGCGTGCTTTTAGAATTGAGATATAAACTCTTATGCTAAACTTCCAAATTCTAGCCAGAGCATATGTTTTTCCTGCTTCTCCACAACCAGCCTTGGCTCATATCTCGAACTTCCCAAATTCATGCAGATTATCTGAAACCAAAGATCAAATAAGATTTCCATGTCTTCCTTCTTGAGCCTACACTCTTAAAATACCTATAGCTCCTTGAATAATTACTTATAGATCATTAAGTTACAAGCTAGCCATATTACCAAATGCAGTGTGTATTTATCAAGTTTCTCCAGAGAAATAAAACCTATATTTGTACATCCTATTGGTTCTAGTCTTTCTCTCTCTGTTGTTTTCTGTTTTTCTGTTTCTTTTTCTCTGTCTGTTTCTCTGAGATGGTTCCTATTATTTTATTTCTTAACACTTAATATTGGATTTCTTGATGTCATATGAAATGGTTTATTTTGTCTATGATTATAAACACTGTAGATACAGAAAGTCAAAATTCTTTCAGTTTCTGGGCAAGCTGAACACTCTTCCCTTGCCTTTTTCAATTCACTTTGCTTCCTTCCCCATCCTGCTTGCTCTCTCTCTCTCTCTCTCTCTCTCTCTCTATTTATCTCTATCTATATCTATATATATCTCTGTACATAAAATAAAGAATTGGCTCACACTTTATGGAGGCTGACATGTCCCAATATCTGCAGAGTGAACCAGCCAACTGGAGATTCAGGAAGGCCGATGGTGTAGTTCCAGTGCAAGGCTGGCTGACTCAAGATCCAGAGAGAGCTGATGTTTCAGTTTCAGTGGGAAGGCAGGAAATGGCTTAAAGGCAGTCAGGCAGAACGATATCTTTCTTACTCATGTAGGGTCAGTCTTTTTGTTCTATTCAAGGCTTCAAATAATTGGATGAGACCCAGCCACCTTAGGGAAGACAATCTGCTTTACTCAGTTTACCAATTTAAATGTTAATACCATCGAAAAATACCCTCAAAGAAACATGCAGAATAATATTTGACCAAATATCTGAGTACTCTGTGACCCAGCCAAGTTGACATATAAAATTAAAGAGCACATAGTAATTGAGAAATATCTGCATACATATACATATATGTTGTTACTAGATATAACATGGTTATATACAACTAAAGGAAGAAATGTGTGTAGAAATCTCAAAATAATTTTTCATTCTATTAAATAATTGGCCATACTGTCTTTTCTATTTGAAGCTGTCCAGTATCTTTAAAATAAGGTGGAAATTTTAACAGGAAAATTTATATGTCATAAATGTTTCTTTTACATAAAGCAAAGAAAATCTATGTTTCAAGTTAAATAAAATTACTTGATAACTGAAAATACAAAAAGAAGCAAAGTTATATTAACATATTTGAGCCTTCTTCACCATTTAAAAAAAATATTATTGTTTTTGCTAAGTGAAATGTGGCATTTAAAAGTAGATAGCAAGGAAAATCGTTGGTAAATTCACTCGATGCTGTTATTTGATTCATGTTTGAAAATGTTCTTTTAGAAACCTCTAAATCATTTTGAAAAACAATAAGTCATCTGCCCAAGATTACTGCACAGTTTTTCAAAAGACAAACCATTTCACAAAAATCTGCAATTATGTTCTATTAATGCAAAGGCATTGTAAATACCGTGGATTTAAATGGAAATCAAAAGTACATGTTGTTAACACATTAAGATGCAGAGAGATGGTTGCTATTCTTTTATCTCAACACTCAATACTGGATTTCTTGATGTTATATAAAACTTGGTTGATTTTAAATCTGTGATTATAAATGTTGTAGATGCAGAAAGATAAAGTTCTTTCAGAGTTTTCCGGGAAGGCTGAACACTTTTACTTTGCCCTTTTCCATCCACTCTGCATCCTTCTCTACCCTGCTCTATGCCTGGAAGGCAGATATTTATCAGTGCATAAACCGGACTGTTTTGTCCTTTGGCTTCCTGTTTTGTTTGGCCAATGAGATGCATTGACGGGATACTATAGGAAAGGAAGAATTAGGTCATCTGCCGCGACCTCACCTTCCATGCCACCAGGCTACAGGTTGGCAGTAGCTTCACTGTTCTACTGAAGACCACAGATTCAGTTGGGCAGCCCTTTTCTGGAGCGAGTTTCTCACTGCATTTTGGAAACTGCTTTATCGGTTCTTGCTCTTTCTGGCCTGGGTTGTTAAGGTCATTCCACTGTTGGTAACCCTTCTGGGGTGATTGACCATTCCTGGTTGGTCTGCAGGAACGTGCCTATAATTTTGTAATAATTTTTTTCCTCAAATTCTTTTCATTCATTTATTTATTTTATTGAGGTATAATTGACACATATCATTATATTACCTTCAATTGTTCAACATAATGATTTGATATTTGTATATATTGCAAAATGATCACCACAATAAGTCTAATTAACACCCATCGCCAAACTCTTTACAATTACCTTTTTAAATATACCCCAGCTTCTTGGCATTGAATGATACATAAGTATCATTGAATTAATTTTGTGAATTATTTAGCATTACATAAAATGTTGTTGAAGATAACTCGTTTTATCTTTGAAATAGTTTTGACCTTACAAAAAATGATTGCTAATAGGTACAAAGAATTTCCATACATATACGGAAATATATATTCTGAACACAGATGCCCCAAATATTAACATTTTTACATAACCTTAAAACAATGATCCAAATCAGATCCTACCAATTCAAAACCACTAAGAACAACAAACACATCCAAAATAGTTGCTCCTTATTGAGATGAGATAGAAACACACTACACTATCTCCATAGGGTTTCGAAATCCTTCTTGCACATCCTCCTTTATCTTGAGCGTTCTCTCTCCCTCTGCTTCAAATAGAAATACACATACAAACATACCTTGCTACATTCATATTTTTTCCCACATAGAGTGGCAGACACGTAAAAGCTTGTTTTTCACCTTTATTTGCTTAGAAAGGAGTGAAAATTTCTTTTGGCATAGCATCTAATTCCTGTCTGAAATGTTTAATTTAAGTATTACGTGTCAGAACTGAAGGTCCTTTATGTTTCTTTAGGACTTTATGATATTCTGGTTGAATGGTAAGGTCCAAAACCTGATATAAAACAATTGTAAGACCCTTTCTCTGGGATATGGGGCAGAAGCAGAGCCGCTTTTGAACCTATGTTACAAAATATTGCACAAAATTGGAGTGAAAGCCACAGTCTATATTCTTCAGAGCAGCCCCGTCATACGCCTTTCTGGCTTGGAGGCTTCAGGAGGTTTTGAGAGAACTCCGGTGGCACAGAAATGGGAACATGCTCACAAAGTGCAGTGAAAGCGGTTTCAGACTTCTTTATTTTTTCCTTTTTAAATAAATATTTTATTTGTAAAAGTTTTAGATTTACATAGAAGGCAAAAAAAATAGTATAGATTGTATAAGTAGCAAAGATAGTATAGAAGGTTCCCAAATGGCCCATACCAAGTTTCCTCTGCTGTTAATATCTTATATTAGTATAATAAATGTGTCACAACTAATAGACAAATATTGACACATTGTTATTAACTAAAGTTCATACTTTATTCAGATTTCCTTAGTTTTTACTAATATCCTTTTTCTGCTCCAAGATCCATGCAGGATCTGACATTATTTTTGGTTATCACCTCTCCTTAGTTTCTTCTAGATTGTGAGAATTTAGATTGTGTAGCTTTTTGCAGTTGGAGCTAGGAAAGAAGAGAGCATTTGCAAATATCTTAGAATCCAAAGGAATGTGAAGCCTAGTTTATCTCAAACAAATGGTCAGTGATTTTTCAGTTGAAATTTCAAACTATATACTGGCTAAAGTTTAGATGCCTTAAAGTATGGAAATTTAAGGTCTATCTTATCAGCTGTTTAATGGAACAGGTTCTGAGGGCATTTTAATGGCTTATGTGCTTCTTAGCTTGGCCCATAACTGTCTATAGAATATGTATCTATACTATCTGTTTTATATTGGAGCATTTTCTATTTTCTATGTGAACTAATATACTTGAAATAAAAATATGTTGTATCCAAATTATCATCCTACTATCTGTAAAAGCAAAGGAAAAATCTATTTTGGAGAAGGTAAATATTAACATATTTAAAGGGCAATTTGATAATAATCATTCAAAGTAAAATTTACTTACCAGGTATTCCATTAGAAATACTTGTCAAATATGCAATAATAGATGTCACTGATTTTTACAAAATCATTTTCATAATTGAAAAAATTGGGGAATAATCTCAATGCCAATGAAGAATAAATTGGCTAAATATGCTGTTATATTTATGAATTCAAGTACTTTTTATGCCTAAATGAAATAGTGTGACATAGAAATATAAAATATTATAAGAGACTACTATGAACAATTATATACCAACAAATTACACAACCTAGAAGAAATCAAAAAGTTCCTAGAAACAAAGTCTACCAAGACTGAATCATGAAGAAATAGAAAATGTGAACACACCAATAACAGGTAAGGAGATTGAAACAGTGTTCAAAAGCCCCCAACACAGAAAAGCCCAGGCTTTACTGGTGAAGTCTACTAATCACTTAAAAAAGAATTAACCCCAAACCTTCTCAAACTCTTCCAAAAAATTGAAGAGGAAGGAATACTTCCAAACTCATTTTATGAGGCCAGCATTAACCTAATACCAAAACCAGACGAGGACATTATAAGAAAAGAAAATTACAATATCCATGATGAACATAGTTTCAAAAACCCTCAAAAAATATTAGCAAACTGAATTCAACAGTACATTAAAAGGATCATACACCATGTTCAAGTAGGATTTATTCCAGGGATGCAAGGATGGCTCAACATCTGTTAATCAATTGATGTGATACATCATATTAATAAAATGAAGGACAAAAATCATATGATCACATCAATACATGCAGAAAAAGCATATGACAAAACACAGCATCCTTTCAGGATAAAAATTCTCAACAAACTGGAGATAGAGGGAACACAACACAACATAACAAAAGCTGTATGTACAAGCCCGCAGCTAACATTATATGCAGCAGTGAAAACCCAAAAGCTTTTCCTCAAAAATCAGGAACCATGACAAGGATGCCCACTCTTGCCACTTTTATTCAATATAGTATTGGAAGTTCTAGCCAGAACAATTAGGCCAGAAAAATAAACAAAAGGCATTCAAATTGGAATGGAATAAGTAAAATTGTCTCTGTTTGCAGCTGACATGATATATATAGAAATTCCTAAAAACTCCACCAAAGTACTGTTAGAACTGATAAACAAATTTGTCAAATTTGCAGGACACAAAATCAATATACAATTATGTTTCCATACATTGACAACAAAGTATCAGAAGTAGAAAATGAGAAAACAACCCCAAATATAATTGCATCAAAAAGAATAAAATATTAAGGAATAAATTTAGCCAAGGAAGTGGAAGATCTATACACTGAAATCTATGAGACATTCCATGAAAGAAATTGAAGAAGCCACAAATAAATGGGAGATAATCCATGCTCATGGATTGGAAGAATTAATACTGTTAAATTGTCCCTTCTACCCACAGCAATATACAGATTCAATGCAATCCCCACCAAAATTCCAATGGCATTTTTCACAGAAATAGAAAAACAATCCTAAAATTTGTATGGAGCCATAAAAGACCCCAAATAGCCAAAGCGATCTTGAGAGAGAAGATTGAAGCTGGAGCTATCACACTTTCTGATTTTGAACTATAATTCAAAGCTATAGTAATCAAAATAGTACAGTATTGACATGAAAACAAACATATAGATCATTGGACTAGAATAGAGAGCCCAGAAATAATTCCATGTGTATATAGTAAATTAGTTTATGAGAAAGGAGCCAGGAATATACAATGGAAAAGGATAGGCTCTTCAATAAAACATATTGGAAGAACTGGACAGCCACATGAAAAAGAATAAAACTGGAGGCCCATCTTAAACCATACACAAAAGCCAATTCAAAATGGATTAAAGACTTAAATTTGAGTCCTAAAACCACAAAATACCTAGAAGAAAACATAGAGGGTAAGTTCTTTGACATCGATCTTGGCAATGAGTTTTTAGATTTGACACTAAAAGCAAAGGCAACAAAAGCAAAAATAAAGAAGTGGGACTACATTAAACTAAAAATCTTCTAAACAGCAAAGGAAACTATCAACAAAGTGAAAAGGCAACCTACCGAATGGGAGAAAATATTTGCAAAATCATGTATCTGATAAGGGGGTTAATAATCAAAATATATAAAGTTTTCATACAAATCAATAGCAGAAAAGCAAACAATCCAATCCAAAGAAGACACATATATGATCAACAGGTACATGGAAAGGTTCTCAACATCACTAATCATCAGGGAAATGCAAATCAAAACCACAATGAGATATTACCTCACACTTGTTAGACTGGTTATCATCCAAGAGATAAGAGATAACAAGTACCAGAAAAGATGTGGAGAAAAGGCAATACTTGTGCCCTATTGGTAGGAATGTAAATTGGTTCAGCTTTTATGGAAAACAGTATGGAGGTTCCTCAGAAAATTAAAAGTGGAACTACCATATGATAGAGCAATCTCACTTCTTGGTATATATTCAAAGAAAAGAAAAGCAGAATGTTGAAGATGTATCTGCACTCTCATGCTCATTGTAGCATTATTCATGACAGATATGGATATGGAAACAACCTAAGTGTCTTTCAACAGATGAATAGATAAAGAAGATGTGTTATATATATATACACATACACACAGTGGAATATAATTCAGCTATGAGAAAGAAGGAATTCTGGCCATTTACAACATGGATGGAATTTGAGGGCACTATGCTAAGTGAAATAACCCAGACAGAGAAAGACAAATACTGCATGGTATCACTTACATGTGGAATCTAAACACAAAAAAAGTCAAATTCACAGAAACAGAGAGTAGAAAAGTGGTTTTTAGGAGCTAGGGGATGGGAGCAATAGGGAGAGGTTGGTAAAGGGTACAAACTTTCAATATAACATGAATAAGGGCTGAGGATCTAATGCAAAACCTGTTGACTATAATTGATAAAACTGTATTGTATAGTTGAAATTTACTAAGAGAGTAGAACTTAACTGTTCTCACAAAAATGGTATACATAGGGGGCCGGCAGTGGCACAGCGATTAAGTACACACATTCCACTTCGGCGGCCTGGGGTTCGCTGGTTCGGATCCAGGGTGCTGACATGGCACTGCTTGGCAAGCCATACTGTGGCAGGCATCCCACATGTAAAGTAGAGGAAGATGGGCACGGATGTCAGCTCAAGGTCAGTCTGCCTCAGCAAAAAGAGAAGGATTGGCAGTAGATGTTAGCTCAGTGCTAATCTTCCTCAAAAAAAAAAAAAAGGTACACGTATATATACACACACCTTTTATATATACATATATTTGTATTACATATATTGTGATAGATCCATTCAAAAAAGGAAATGGTATAGATATATGTTTACTTAAGGGAAACGTTTTCTAAAAACCTAATAACTTATAAAAATCCATAATTTTGTATGTAAAATAGTACAATATCATTTTGTTCCATTTATGTATCCACACAGTTTTATGCAGTAACATGTACTCAGTGCCCTATTTCCCACATTTTATGTTTTTCTAGAAAATATAGAAAAATAAATACATTTTTGTTCTATTTATTTTTAAAACAAAAATACCTATTGCCAGAATTTTAGTTAAAACAAAGGAGAAAGCTATAAAGACACTTCACCTCCGTAAGATTTTACATCATCCATAAAATGCATCATCTGTTAAGCATCAGGTAAGAAATGCCTCCTTTTGCTTCTGCGATTGTTGTTATTCAATAAAAGTTCTTGGGAGATAAATTTGTTTCTTACTATAATTGAAAACGTCTTTATTTTGCCCTCACAGTGAATATCATTTACTCTGGAATAAGATTCTAATTCCAAAATACTTTCCCCTCGAATTTTCAAAATTTCCTTTAATATGTTTTCTCCTTTACCGTTAATTTTAAGCTATCTGGAGCTTATTCAATTTCCATTAATTTGTAGATAGTTTACTTTTTTTCCCCTCAGAAAGTATTTTTCTTTCCACTTTGGCCAGTTTGACTTTTTTAATTTATTTATTTATTTTGGTGATGAAGATTCGTCCTGAGCTAACATCCGTTGGCAATCTTCCTCTTTCTTTGCTTGAGGAAGATTAGTCATGACCTAACATCTGTGCCGATCTTCCTCTATTTTTGTATGTGGGACGCCTCCACAGCATAGCTAATGAGTGGAATAGTTCTGTGCCTGGGATCTGAACCGGTAAACCGAAGCAGAACTCACAGAACTTTAACCACTGAGCCATCGGGCCGGCCTCCACTTTGATTTTTGAATACTTTTGTTAGTGAGAAATGTTGAGTATTGTTTAATTAAATTTCATAAGGATATGTGTAATTTGGAGTTTTTATATTTCCATTTTGGGGTCTTATATTATTTTCACTCAGCAGGACTTTTCCAGTCTAAAAATCCTTGTTTTATAAATTCCTGGAAAGTTTTCTTCTATTATTCCTGTTGATGTTTTTTGGCTTCTATATTTGTTCTACTCTTTCAGTAGAAATCTTACTAGGTATAAATGAAATATGGTTTTGTCTTCCCAAAAAAAAGACACAACACCATGTATCTGGAATTTAGAGAAAGATAAAATCAAGTTGACATGCATCACTAATGAGGAGTGATTTAATTTGACTTTGAAGGATTAAGGCAATTGAAGGAGTTGGAGGGAACATTCCTATTTTATGAATCAAAATAATATGGGACTTGGAACCAGGAATGATAATAATGTTGGGGAATAATGAAGGCAAAGACCTAGGTGTAATTTAACATATAGCATTGTCTGAATAAAATAATGTATTGTGAATGTTTATTAATAAAATTGTTTATACACAGAACTTGGCTTTCCAAACTTTAACAACATATGGAAGCAAATTTAAAGTTGATGATATTTTTGTGTTGTTATGATTATGTCTAGCTGGAAAGATAAATTCTTGATAGTGGAGAAACTCAAGAATCATGCTAAGTAACTTGAATGAAAATTATGGTTTCAGAGTAAGAGTGTTAGATTTAAAAAGTGTTGGTTTAAAACTACTCTGAGGATAAGATGGTATATTCTGAACACGAGGAACATAGTTTGGACACATTCTTATGGGTCTAAACACCTTTTAGAAGCTGAACCAATGTATAGACTCTTTCCTTCTGAAATATGTCTACACTTACACACAAAATTTGAAATTCCATTCTAGTCATGCATGCTTCTCACCTTCCCAAATTATCCAAATATATGGTTAATAGAATAAGAAGACTGTGATAGAGGAATATAAAAAACAAGTATATTAGGAGAAGGATACACATTTCTTGATAAACAATAATCGTAGGCTTTATAAAAGAACTGAGTGGAAATACAAGATAGGAACTAGAAAACTATCTTTCTCATCTGTCTATTTTGTTCTAACAAGGATTTCTACTGAGACTAAAAAATAAAAATTAAAAAAAGGCAAGGAAAGGCAAGGTGACAATCTCTTTAGAGAAATGAGTTTTAGTTTCTCTGTTCTGTTTTCCATTATTTTTATGGCCTTATGAGGTACTTTTGTCCTAAAAACAGATAATTGGTCCTGTATATTTCAAAACTTGATGGTCAAAGTGGAAACTTTAAAAGTCAATTTCAAATATAAACAGTATTTTTAGTTTTATATAATGTAGAACATTGAATTATCTTTTTATATAGACTGAGCTATTTCGGAAAAAACATCCAATTATCTCTCATTTGTTCACGTCTTCTTCTTAAAAAATATTCAGTGCCAGGACTGTGCTGGAAATACAGGAGGGATTAAGATGGATTTGATCTTTCCCATTTTCAATCCAGGAAACAAACAGAAGCAAAGACCTTTGCCAGGAACAACCCTGGGGATAGAACCTATTCTACTCCAAGAAGTGTTCTGCAGGTACAGCTGTGGGAAAGAAGGATATCGGCACTTACTCTTCAGTTGTGCGCAGTCCTGCAGTGGAATGCAAACTCTCTTCTCAAGTTAAGTTGCCTGAGCATCTCTGTAGCTCCAAGTTCAAAAACACTGTGTGTAAAGATTTAAAAGCACGCATGAATAGAAGATGATCTTATTGAAGAAATGTGCCCTTTTAAAGGAAGACCTTGGGCTGAGTTGCTCAGAAAATCATTGCTGCTTTTGGCGGAGGGGAATGAGTAAGTTTGTGAGTGGTCCCGTGCAACGCTGCTTTAGTTGCCCAGTTAACAAATCTCCACAATGAGTTGTGCAGGAAGGCACTCTCCCTACTTCTTCACATTACCCAAGACTGCACTGGCACCTCGAAGATTGGTTGTTTGGAGAATGTTGGGAGATAAAACTATTTCAATGAACCTTAGTGTTCTCTGGACCAGCGCTGACAGTAGGTTTTGTGAACAGAGGAAGCACAGGAAGGATGCCATATGACCAGTACAGCCAAAAAAACTATTTTGTAAGTGCAATCAGACTTCCAATTTCTGACATCTTTCAGAAATAAGAATGGGCAACATTGCAACACGCAATGGAGGTGATGCGGGAGTAGGTGGGGTCATGAATAGTTAGTGTGATTTGTGACCACATCTGGAAATATCTGCGATCATTAGGCTATGTGTACATATGTCAATATCTTCATAAATATTAACCTATGTGTACATAGGTCAGTATCTTCACATATATAAGCTTATGTGTACATATATCAATATCTTTATGAATATAAGCCTCATGTGTACATCTCCTGAAATACATTGCATGCCTTTCCGTTGAGACCAACGTACATTTCAAACTCACTGTCTAACAATTAATTCTATACAGAATGCATATTAGGGAAATAATTCTTGTATAGATAGGTCAAGAAATGAGGTTGGTGTTTGAAATAAGAGTAATTTGTAATGCAATATGGACAAAATTGAGATTTGATTTAATAAGTAAACTAGAAAATAAATCACTGAGCTTATTCAGGGATAATATTTCAATTTGCAACCTACACCAACACTGAGTTCATACGAATTCAATCATTAAAAGGTCACTTACAGTTGACTGGAATGAATTTCAACCTCTCAAAGCTACCCATTACATAAAGGTTGTTTTATACTAAAGAGAAGCGATACTTTTATAGAGTAAAATAACTGTAAAATGAATGAAAGTATTTCAAGGATATTAGATATTTGCAAAGTAGTTCTTTATAAAAATGTTCCCTTAGGAATAAAGATCAAATGTTTTCTATAGAAAATAATGATGGAATTTAATATTAGAGGTGTCAGCTATGAAGACCACATGGTTATTGTGAGAAATAACATTTAACCTTTCTCTTGTGGCTGATGGAGGCCAATGCAGTATTTTATTATCAACATTGGCAGGTGATTTATTACCATTGTTTCTACTCCAGTAAAGCCACATTAAGCTGTGCTCGATGTATCATTTGTTATCTTCAACCCCCCTGCACACTTTCTGCATGCATAATCTCTTTGTTCTAGCAACTTTTAAACGTAGAAGAGTAAATATTTAAGTAATTATTCCAGATTGATCAGAAACTGTGGCAGTAAAATCAACCAGCTAAATAGATTATGCCAGACAATGTCTGACGTAATCATGAAGTTCTGGCTTCGGGAAGAGTGATGGTTATACATCTGAAACATCAGCTATGCATAATGGTGCATTAGTGTAGATACAGCAGTGACAGAAAATAAATCATAGGCACACTTTCGGATGGGAATAAAATCTCGTGGAATAGATTCAAGTCAGATAGCTTTCAATAGTTTCTGTTTTCAGAGCTTACTACCTAAAAATTCAGTCAAATGGTCTGAAATGGTTTGCCAGATGCACTGAGGATGGTTTTCCTATCTTTGACATTAATGTGGAAGCAAACTTAGGAATATCAAAATAGTTCTATCCTCTAAAATTCCATCTTTTATATATGTATCCCTGATGAGTATTAGAACCTTTGGGAATACAATTTTTGATTCAGTAAAATATGGTTAATGATCATCACTATGTTCATTCATCACAGAATGAACTTGTTCCCATATGTTTTTCTTTCAGCCAATGATCATAAATATTAACTAAACTTATAAAGCATTGTTAGAGAAAGATTCTACTCCGTGTAATGTTTGTTCTATGAGAAGGGTTCGGAATTACCTTAATTCCTAGCCTCTCTCCATCTCTTTGTTCACTCTGCCCACGGGAGATGGAGCAATTTATCTGACGGGTAAATTTGGAAATAATTAACCAGGCATGCTTTGCTCTTCTCTTTCATCTTGATGGTAAGAAGTGTACAGAGATAACCCATCCTGCTGCTCCTTCAGGAACAGGTCTTCTCTGCCTGCTATTGTGCTACTGGTAAATATTAATTCTCATACTTAATATGCAAAATCTCATTACTGATTCTTATACGTAATCTATGTCTTCCAATTTACTTTTTAGAAATTACAGTGGAATATTTTTGTTTTCCCTCTGCCACTCTTTTTATTTTTCAGAACTCAGTTGGACAATTTAGATGGGTGCTGTTTTTTGAAAGTGCTTAGTAATCTCAACATGTCCTAAAGATAAAAAGAAAATAGATTCCTTTTTTTCTCACTGTTTTAAGTAGCTTCCTTTTCTAGGATTCCATTTGGTTGCCTATCTGTTAGCCTGGGAATCAAAAGACTTGAATTCATTTCATTTATTAAAAGAAAATAATACACATGTATTTCCAAAACTCAATTATCATGGATAAGCACTTGTTAGCCCCAACCATATATGTGCCAAACATTCTAAATGTTTTTGAGTAAAGAACTAAGCAATGTTGGGACCAGAAGATGAACACAAAGATAAAGAAATGGATGAATCAATAAGGGAGAAAACATGGAGGTGGTGTTTATTCAATCAACAAATACAGACAGAGGTGCTATAATAAACAAGATCTGGATGACATGATGAGGACCAAGAGAAATATATTTGAATCAAATATAACTGGAACTAAATCCTGCCTGTGCTACCTCTTTCAACTTTGAAAAGTAATCTTCCTGAACCTAAGTTTTATCAATGGTAAAATTGTGCAAAAAACCTTTAAGTCATAGGAAAGTTAGGATATTTTTCTTAATAATGGATATAAAATACTAACACATATTAAAGAATCAATGCATGTTGTTTTCTCTAGCTCTCTCCAAAGTTTCTTAAGGTCTGTTTGGGAAGGCTGACATATGAAGAGATGATGGGTTTAGAGAGATGGGTATAGAATAAATATTTGAAAAGAAAAAAAAAATGCATCCTTACTATTGAATAAGTGTGATAAGAAGCATAAGGCGGTTATGTGTAGATGCCAAGAGATTGGTTGTTAGATCTCGGTTAACTAGAAAAACTTGCTGAATGATATAAGGTTTTCTCTTAATTTTATACTTTTGTGTGTGTGTATGTGTTTGAATGTGAAAACATAAAAAGATATATATTAGTGAATAGGACATATGCTTCTAAACATAGGACCATGGAATAATGTGGGTAAAAATTGGTTGTGCTAAATAAGCCTATTGCTATGGGAGTTACATATGTATGGTAGCAACTGAAGTGATAGATGGCAATAGCCTACAAGCTGAAGTAAGGCAGATACTTGTTATCCTCATGCGAAACTTAAAGTTCATCTAATGCAATACTTGCATGATAATTTATTTCTATTATGGATAAAACTAATATAATAGAGTTGAATTAATAAGGAAGATATGTTAAGACTAGGAATACAACTAATTCTATGCATTTTTAAAAAGAGTATAATTAAGACCTAGTTAACTATGTCTGCTAAATAGCAATAATAAATCTGAAGATATCTTTAATTTTGACTATGTAAATTTGCATGACTACATACAGAGACAGTAGTTGTATCATTCAAGTTCTCTCACCCTCCATGCTACACATTGGTAATATTATTTAAATATCTCTAACTCTAAACACAGAGGCATATATACATATGACAAATTCATTGTAAAAAGAGATTGTCCTTAACATGTCAATTCAATATACGGTAAGAAATAGAAGATTTAGTTGTACAAGTAGGGCGAACTCAGACAGTCTAGTTTTGACATTAAATCTGCTTAGTTAAGAGTACCATATGCAAGAGTATAGAAGAACCACATACAGGCACAGAGATTCCAGAAATGCATGAACGTTTATCAACTGGAATCAGCACTTAGTGGAATCAGGTTATATTTTCAGGGGGTAACTTCACTATTCTAATACATAAATAGAGTGTGGCCCTGGAAAACCTTCGACATGCCAACATTCAGGAATCCAGGGAAGTCACGTCTAGATGCTGATCAACCAAAGTTAGGGATACAGTCAAATTATTTTATTTAGGAGGCAGCAACATAAAGAAAATAAGCTAGCTTAGATTAGGAAGTCGCAAGATAGTTAAAGATGTGTACATAATGAAAGGATGGAACCATAGAAATAGGTCACTGCACTGTTTGTGCCCCTGTTTATTATATGTTACAAGTCCTGGGACTATAGACTATTGATGGGGCTCTGTCCAGTCAAAGTTTCCTCAGAATAGCCTAGGGTTTGCATAATTTCTTTTGGTATTGTTCTTTCATTTTGCTACATTGTAATTTGTGCCTTATGTTACCTAACTAGATTCTCACAGATGTACTGGGTTAACCATTTTATATACAAATATCTCTATATGCTTTCCTGTATAAACTCTTCAAATTGTGCTGTTTTATGCATTGGTTTCTCTGGAGATTGTTTCATTCCAAGAGAATAATAATGATGATGGAGATGTCTGCTTCTGACCAAGACAGATTAACGGGGTCTGGACTGACCCTACCACTGGAAACAACCAAAAAATGAACAAAATAACGAAAGAATATTTTGCCAGACACTGGAAATCAGGCAATGAAGGAAAACGATCCCCAAAAGATGGGAAACAAATTAAGTGATCCCTACATTAGCCCAGTTCATTCCCTTGAGAAAGTTTCGAGTCTGCTGCACAGAGAAGACAAACCAAGGAAAAGCCTGACCAATTTCCTGAGTTGCGATGGAGCTGAGAGTCTGCAGAGAACAAGAAGGCCGGAGTTTACAGGACAAAGAATGATAGTAGAGACCTTCACAAGCGAGACAACTACAGGGATCGGCAGAGGTTGCCCTTGAGTATCCAGCTACATGCACTATTGGGAAACAACTCACAGGCAATGAAAAAAACACACAAAATTGGCCAGCCATAGTGGCCTGGTGGTTAAGTTAGGCATGCTCTGCTCTGGCGGCCCAGGTTTGGTTCCAGGCACAGACCTATATTGCTTGTCTGTCAGTGGCCATGCTGTGGCAGTGGCTCACATACAGAAGGAGGATGATTGGCAGCGGATGTTAGCTCAGGATGAATCTTCCTCAAAAAAAAAAAAAAAAACCTACGCAAAATGATTAGAAGCAGTAGTGCCTGGCACATATAACAACACTGGGAATATTTCCTACCCCACCAGTCAAAGTCAAGGAGCAATGTGCAGAGAACATAGACCATCTCGCCTCAGAAGAGGGAAAATAACTAGTCCAAGAGTGAGTGCTGCTCTGGGCCTGCCCAGCAAATCTTAAAAGTAAAACAGGAAAGAATCAAACTTTTACCAATAAATGTGTACCAGAAAAAAAGCTCAAGAATATTCCTACAAGTACAAAAATATCCAGCATGCAATAAGGTAAAATTCTCAATGCCTGGCATTGAATTAAATGTTACATGGCTAGCAAAAATAAGTAGGAAAACCATGCCCCAAATTCACTAAAAATGTCTAGTTTCTTCTTTTTACTAGCTTACATAGTGGTCTGCAGCTTCTGTCTTAGGCAAGCAAATACTAGGGTCTTGTTTCTCCCTACAGGCCCATCTGTCTCTCGATTTTGAGTTAGTGGTGGGGCTGATCAAGTGAAAACATGTAAGTCATCCAGGGGAAGCCAAGCGTTTCTTGGTTCTGATCAGTGAGAGTAGGTTTTGATTAGCACCGCGAGTTTTAAACTGATGAGTTTTCTAGCCTGTATTTTGACTCAGACCAAAGGCGTGATTATTTCCAGGATGGCCACTTCAAGCTTCAGAAATTTTTATGTGTCATTTAAGAATCTATAAATGAATTAAGCCGTTTTTAACTTCAAATTCTCCCACTTCTATAAGAACTTCCTATGGTTTGTTCTGTTTCCAGAGATTTTCTGTAGCTCTAATAGTTACTCAATATTCCTTGTTTATCATACCCATATTCTTCAAAATGTTGTCAGCATTTTCTCTTTTTTAGAAAAGTCTTAAGAGAGAGGAATATAAGAAATACATGAGTCAAATAAATTATCTTTTTAAATCTATTAAGAGGAAGAATAAATATTTTCTTTAGTTCAACACTGTTGCACTTTTCACAATTTATTTTATTTAATTATAAAAAATCCTATGTAGTAGATGCCATGATGTTTTACTTTCCAAAAAGAATGCTGAGGCTAAAGGAGTTTTAAGGAGCTTTCAACCTGCTACTGAGCAAGCAGCAGGGTGAAATCCAAACTTAGTTCTGACTTCAAAGTCTGTGCTTTACCGAAACGAACGGAGTTTATGGAAACTATACTCAACAGATTCCTGGTAATTTGATTAAATAATCTTTCTAACTACTACTCTCTGTTTTTATTTTTTACCCATTATTAGAAGAACTACATTTAACAGAAGTTGAATGATTGCAGTTTCAAGTCTAGAAAATTAATTTTTATGGGATATAAATATAATAGGATATAGAGATCTGCTTAGGAACATTGCGGAAGAGCAATGTTACCTATTGAGCTGTACAAATGTGCTATTTAGTTGTGCGAGTGTGGAAGAATTATGTCACTTATTAAAAAAATGTGTTTTAAGACAAAAACACATAAAAAAATGGCATTTTAATTTAAAATATTGCTATTGTTAGTGCCATTCATTGCATTCCGACTCTAGCCACCCTATATACAGCAGAGCAGAGCTCTTCCAGTCTTTTAGCCATCCTCTTATCTTCCAGCGCTATATTGGACAGTGCCCTGTTGCTATTCATAGGGTTTTCAAGGTCAATTTTTTGGGAAGTGGGTGATCAGGTCCTTCTTCCTAGTCCGTCTTAGTCTGGAAGCTCTGATGAAACCTGTCCGCCATGAGTGACCCTGTTGGTATTTGAAATATCAGCGGCACAGCGTTCAGCATCACAAGAACATGCAACTGCCACAGTGTAACAACTGACAGACGAGTGGTGTGGTTCCCTGACCAGGAAACAAATCTGGGCCGCTGCAGTGAGAGCTCCAAATCTTAACCACTAGACCACCAGAGCTGGAGAATTTAAAATATACTTTTACAAAAATCTTTTGAATGGAAAATTATTAAAAATTCACCAATTCTTAAAATGAAGGAATTATTTATACAATTGTCCTTCTGTTAATCAGAAAAGTGATATGATGCAACGTTTTCTTGTTGAATTTCTAAGCTAAAATTACAAAACAGGTAAGTGAACCATTTTCTGAAGTTAATATGTTAGCTTGTAATTAAATTAGTTTAGAATTGACATAGGCATTGTTTCAAGTATGAATAAAGAGTAAATTAATTATACTCACTGTCTTAGCTCTTAAAAGAAGTTTTTAAAATTTCATAATTAAAACAAATGGAATCCATTTCATAAAACACAGCTTAAAATGTTTAACTATTTTCATTTTAATCTCTCATAATTTTTAGTAAACACTTCATGACTATTTAAGACTACTTTATTTCAGAGATAAAAAATGCATAAACAGACAAATTATCTTAGTTAAAATCTATGATCTCTGATGTCATATGTACTAATTCTTGTTCTGCTTTAAATCTGATATCTATTATAGACAGTTATCCAATTATCATTTGTGATTTTAAAAATGAAATTGCTTGTTGATGAAATATTTTCACTTTATTATTTGCATAGATTAGATTGGCTTTTCAGGAAGTGATGCCAAATGTTGGTCAATATGATGAATTCAATCAGAAAAAAGTTATAAATTAATAATAGTATATTATATGGATTATTGGATAAATAATAGGCCAATTATTTTTAAATAGTAGTACTGATATTCCTGAGTTGAAATTTGCTATTTTTTCTTTTCCAGATATGTTTCACTGATATCAGTTGGCTCGAGATTCCCTTCCACTCTGCTTTTGGGAACTATGAGAATACATGATAATATCTACTTTCCCATATCTACTCCCATTTGAAAAAGTGTTTGCAATATAAATGGAAATAGTATTAGTGTTAATTCAGTACACCAAATAAGTTTGTATGTTTATTTTTCTACGCAAAGCTATTGATTCAACTTTTTCAAGGGAATGTCTCATTGAGGAAAATAGTGGGTAGAGCAGTGGGAGTTAAATATGAGGGCAAAGGTTACGTCTAATTCATGCTTTATTTACCCATGCTTAATTTAGTCTTGTTTTATACAAAGTATTCTATTTTAATTATAAGTTAATTAGTTGTTTTGATTTTAACACTTAACTAAATGCGTTTAATAATGAACAATCCACTTGACAGTTCAGAGTCTGACTTCCTCACTAGATAAGATGGCCATAATAATGCCCACTTAGAGAGTCGTTGTGAGGCTCGAGATACTGAGTGGCAATACCTTCCAGTTTACAATGTTTTTTGTAAATGTAAGGCATGGTTATTATTTATCTGCCTTGTTTTCCCCCTGTTGGAGATTCTGTTCAAGATGCACATTTGAATACCTTAATAACTTTATTGTCTTCTTTCAAGTACTAAGGGTAAATCCCAACCTACATCTCTGTTAAACACAGAAATGATTTCATTCTCAAATAATACAAGTAACATTTCTTCTCTCCTCAAAACAGCTTTGGTATGATTGGAAATGTTTATGATACGTATGGCGCCTACTGTGTCTTCAGAGTTCAAAGTGAATGTGCATGGGGAAGCATCAAGCTTTTTTATTAGTGGGTGAATTGGCAAAGAGGAAAAACATTACATAATGGACAGAATCTGTAGCAAGAATCAGAAACTTATTTCTAAATCTAGCTCTTCCATTATCACACTACATTATGTAGTTAGGTGTGTGACTCAGAGCTGGTTTCTTTATCTGTCCAGTAAATATTAGGGTATTGATCGGACAGTTTTTGAAGGAAGGGGATATGAAATTATACACATACACTTATGTTAAAATGACATTCAAAATGAGACAAGGTTTTTCTTTGTTTCGTTTTGTTTTAAACTGGACAGTATCTTTAAGAGTAAAGTTTCTATTTTTTAAACTACTTTACTGACACATGGTTGACATATGAAAAGCTGCACATATTTAATGTATATAACTTGATGAGTTTGGAGATGAGTCCACGCCCATGAAACCATCGCCACAATTTATGCCATAAATATATCCATTACCTCCAGAAGTTTCCTTCTGCCCTCTTTATTTTTTTGTGATAAAAACACTTAAAATATGATCTACATTCTTAGCAATATTTAAAGTATGCAATACTGTATTGTTAACCATAGGCACCATGCTGTACAGTAGATCTCTAGGACTTATTTATCTTGTATAACTGAAACATTGTACCTTTTCTCTAATATCTCCTCATTTCCTTCTCCCCACCAGGCCCTGTCAACCACCATTCTACTTTCTGCTTCTATGATTTCGACTATTTTAGATCCTTTCTGTGTCTGGCTTATTTCATTTATCATACTGTCCTCCGGGTTCATCTACGTTGTCGCAAATGGTAAGATGTCCTTCTTCTTTTTTAAGGCCTAATAATATTCAATTGTATATGTTTGCCACAATTTCTTTATCCATTCATTGGCCAATGGAGATTTAGGCTGCATCCATTTCTTGGATATTATGAATAATGCTGCAATGAACATGAAAGTGGTGATATCTCTTCGAGATCCTAATTTCGTTTTCTTTGGATTTATACAAAGTTTTATTTTTAATTTTCGGAGGAATCCTTATACTGTTTTCCACAGTGTTTGCATCAATTTACATTTCTACCAACACTGTACCGTTTCTCCACATCTTTGCCCACACTTTTTAACAAAATAATAGCCATCCTAACAGGTGTTAGGTTTTGAGCACATTTCATTTGGTAGGTGACCCCAGGAGTCAAAAATAGGGATAAGAGGAATAAGAAGGGATGGAAGGCAGCCGATTAAAGACATATTTTCAAGTAAGTCACCACTGTGGGAAATCCAAACTTAATCCTCCTGGGGAAGTCTGGAAGACAGTGTAGTATGCATGCCCCATTGCAATACCATTTATAGGCAAAAGATCTGGGGTGTTTTTGCATCATCCATCCTTGACTAAGGACCCCTCCTGAAAGGACCTTAAATCATGGACACGTCTGTCGTGCTGTGCACATGGGTGGAGAAGGTCTGAGGGTGAGAGAGTCTTCTGGCATAGAGATGCAGCTTCTGGCATTGGAGGTCTGGGACATGTGCACAGAAATGGGAAGAGCAAGGGGATCAGGATGGGACATTGACTGCGTCTGCTGTTGACCCATTCACAGCTCAGATGTACTCATGCACCACCTTATGACCACTGCAAACTGCGAGTGTTTCTTGAATGTAGTAAGCAGTCACAATATCTGAAGAAAAGTCTTTCAAGAAGAGAATTAATGAGTCAAGCTATACCTCCGATGCGGCAGTTAATCCTAAGGAAATAATTAATATTCATCATTTTTCTCCTCTGTCAAACATTTTTGATGTTCTTCACTCCTGACCAGCCAGAATTTGTGCTGATTTGTATTGCTCACCCTTTGAAGTAACCCAAACCTATATTCCTGAAGGAATCTGAACCTCTGCTATCATGCCATTTCTAGGCACGGTTCATACAATTGCCCAATTACAGGTACGGTCATGGAAATAAAAAATAGCTTCAGAGTGAGTCTTTCAAATCCTAGACATGTGTTTCTCCCCTCATAATGCAGTAACAACTACCATCTCATGATAATCAAGATTAATTAGTCCTGACGTTATAATGACTCCTTTCTTTTTCTGCTGGTCTACCAAAACAAAGAACACAAATGATCAAGTAGCAGCCTGAGCTTTTGTTTTAGTTGAATCTTTATTCTGTCCCTTAGTAGAATGATTTTTGCATGTATTCCTGGACCTCTAGTCCAGCAGACTGTGAATCAGCAAACTGTGAAAATAGGAAGCAGAAATTCCTCAAGTGGGTACTTCTCTTATTCTCTGGTTCTGAGACACAGGTATTCTACCTAAAGCAACACAGCACCATATGATAGCCATTGGCTCAAAAAGTCTTGAAATCCTTTAGAGTGTCATTCCCAAGCTGATGCTTTAGCTGTGCTTTAAGAATCCAGTTCAAGGGGCAGCCCAGTGGCAAAGTGGTTAAGTTCACACACTTAGCTTCAGCAGTCCAGGGTTCGCTGGTTTGGATCCTTGGTGCATACCTACATGCTGCTTATTAAGCCATGCTGTGGTGGCATCCCACATACAAAACAGAGGAAGATTGGCACAGATGTTAGCTCAGTGACAATCTTCCTCACAAAAAAAAAAAAAAGAATCCATTCCAATATTGTATTAGTGTGGCAGCTTCTGAGTTATGTGGTACATGGTAAGACCAGGGAATATCAGGGTCATGTGCTCATTCGTCATAAAATGGATGCACGTTGGGCCAATTGGCTAGCCAGAGTATGTTGTTTTCATGGCAATGGGGAAGACAAGAGAGAAAGTAGGAACTCATGAGGCTTCTTTAGGCCTAGGCTTAACACCACCACCCTGTTACTTCTACCTCATGCCATTGGCCGAAAGTCAAAAGTAAAAGCCCGGGGAAATAAAACCTCTCACAATTAAGGCAAGGATAAATGTGTGGATTCAAGTAGGGAAGAAAAGTTCAGGGTAGTCTTTCACTTTACTACATTAATTGAGTATTTTTTTTAATTAACGTCTCATTTTTTTTAGTCTCAATATTTTATCTATGTATAAAATTAAGCCTCTTACTCCATCAACAATACTTATAATTGATTGCAGTTAATTAATATGTTTGCTCTACCTATAATTACTTAAGTACATGGGATGCAAAATGCAGAAATATGCAATTGGGTTCAAGATAAATAATATGTTTGTAAAAGAAAATTCAAAAACTCTTACAAGCAATAGTAAATTAGTAAAGTTGGCTTAAAAGTACCTAAATGTTGACAAGAAGTAAAATTTGGTTTAGAGAAATGTGTTTTTCAAAAGGCAGCAAAAATTGCATCAGAAAAGAAAAAGAAGTCAAAGTTTAGGTTGTGAAAAACAATTCAAATATTCAAATAGAAACAGGAGATTAGTTCTCCTAAATTGAATGACTATGTTCAAGCTAAAATTGAAGTAAGTTTAGTTAATATGGTTCTACCAACATAAGAAGAATAAAAATAGAAATATTCAAACATTTTAATGTACACTCGTAAAAATGTCCTTTCTTTTTCTATTTTGTAAGTTACTTGAAAGTATCTTCATTTTGGAGTTTCCACATACTTATTCCAAGTGTTTACCAGAGGTAGGTGTTCCACAAGATTTAGTAAATATTCAAGGATTCATTTGAATTCAACAGCAGGTAGCATCTTCACAATTGGCAGCGAGTGAGCAAAGAGCACGGCCACAGCAGATAAAAGTGGTGATAGAGTAAATTTGGGGAATACGCAGAACATAGAAGTAGGAATAGAGCATTAACTAATAGAGATTCACACAAACTCTAAGGAACTGAAGCAATTTTAGGCTAAGATCTTAGAAGAAGTGACTAATAAAACAAAAGCACGTGAGTCATCTCAGATATTGTGAACTTATTGTTGCTCAAAGGAAAAGGACAAAATCTGTTTTAATAACGACCAAGATATTCAAGAATAAAAAAAGGTATTTTAAAATTTTATTCAAATTCATTTATGGCATCATGTTATTATCAGCATAATATTACCCAAGATGACAACTGATCTGGAAAAGTTAGGCATAATTTCAACAATTAATTCAAAAAACACTTTCGCTTATGTTATCAGAGAAATGGTTGAAAATGCATTTGCTTGGATAGAAATAGAATATAATGATTTTACTGACATAAGTAGGATCTAAATATTTCTAATAATAGCTGGTGTTTCTTTCAGAAAAGGATTTATGCACTCAATAAATCTACTCTGACAAGGTCCCAAAGTGCAAAAAGTTTCTGACACAGAGGATAATATAAAAGGGAATTATATTCTGTTACTGATTGTGTGATCCTCGAATGAATAAGGCATGAGTCTTTATCATAAATACGCAGAGTAAAGATCTTCTATAGAGCAATTGTAAAAAATTACAAAACTCCACAGTACGGTATGGTATTTATCTTTAATTTGAAATCCAGAAAATAGTTAATTATTTTGTTGGGAATCTCCTTACAATATTTACAGGAGGATAATTTTAATTATTTAATCTCATGCTATGTTATTTGATGACACATCGTTATCAAATAGACACTGCTGTTTTCAGCAAAAAATCATCTTTCATTGTTACACTCAGCTCGGATCAATACACTTATTCTTTATTACTTAGATATTAATTTACATTATTTCCCAATTTTCCCTGGGTCATCATTTAGAACGCTGGTCAAAACTTAGAAGGATAATTAATTTTTAAACTATTTGAACAGCAACCATAATTTGGAACAAGTGAGTTGTAGCAGCAATTCTTGCCTCTAGAGACCAGACTCTAAGATGACCCCATATGCCATCAAATGAATTGCATAAAGATATGAACTCAAAATAAGTTGCTCTTAACCTTGAACGTGTGAACAATTTTACATATCCATAATTGTCAATATGGCACCCTTCAGGATACACTGGTTTCTCTGGGCAGAGAGCCAGTCAGCCTTATGTTCACTGATATGTGAGCCAGCTGGACTTCTGACAGGTGCATTGTGGTGGTTAACTGCCCTCATCTACACTGTTTAACTCTCCAGTGACTTTGTTGTTCTGAGATGCTTCCTAGAGGAAAAGGTCATGACAGAGATAAGTAAAGCAAAACATGTGTACCTGATAGAGATGAGGGCACCAGTAGGGCCCAAAGATAATATAGGACAATTCTGCAAGCCTCTTATAACATGTTCACTTGTGGGAGAAGGCCATTTCCTGATTATCCCTTTAAATAGAAGTATCTAGGAGTGAACCTAAAATATTCCACTCTAGGACTCTAAAGAATAATACTGGTGTGGAGTGTATGTTGGATCAATGCAACCATGTAAGATGGATCCATTCCTAAAAGTTTACTTAAAGTTTTAGATCTTCTGAAACCAAGTACACTGCTATGCTAGCCATATCTCTTTCAGATCTGTCACTTATCCCAGAGAGTGTTTATCGGAAGAACAATGCCCAAATGATTAGCTAAGCCCCTTTCAAAAGTAAGTATTGTTGTCAAAAATCACACCTATTGAACCTCTAAAGGCTATAGGCTTATTTAATGTTTTCCCAGGAAAAGTGGTCTGATGTGTATTTTATTCAATGGGTGGATTCATTTTGAACTCCAAATACGAAAATAGTGTAGGGGCATACACAGACATATATTGCTGGTGGAAATACACAGTTGCACAACATCTATAAATATGAATATAAATATGAACTTGTTAATATCTAGAAAAAGATGCCTATTGGTTTGTCCCTTTACATAGCAATCCCTCCTTTAGGAATCCTTTCCAACAATATCTTAGAAAAACCAAAATAGCAAATGCATGAGGCTATTCATTGTTGCGTATTTGTCAAAACAGAAAAAGGGGGAATAATCAAAATGCCCAGGTACAGGGGACTGATTGAATAAACTATGGTACATCCATGGAATGGAGTACTATATATCTTTAAAAAGAATGAGGAAAATCTTTATATATGACTATAGATTAATGTCTAAAAAATCTTTTAAAGGTGCTAAACAATGTGATTACTATATTATCTTTTATTTATGAAAAAGGATAAAATTGTATATATAAAAGGAGATTAAGGAAGTGACATCAGCATCATGGCAGTGTGAGTCATTACCTTTGTCTCTCCCCTCCAAGTTACAACCAGTAGGACATCCACAGACCAACAAAGGATCTTCCACACAACACATCACATTGCCTGAGAGATCCATACATCTGTACTTCTGAAGGTGGGTGGATTGGACCACATGGAGGCAAGGAAATCAGGAGAGCAGTGGCGGCATCTCCAAAGACTAGAGGCTCCAAGAACCCTGGCAACACCTGCAAACAGAAGCTCCAGAAATCAAGCAGCTGGAGGATCCAGGAATCACCATGGCACACTGACCAGAAGCTCCAGGAATTGCGGAGGCACCTAAAACCCCCCTCCCTTGGCCACAGTGGCATCTGTGACCTTGGGCCTCCTGGCTGCAGGGGCTGCATCCAAGACCCTGGTGCTCATGACCTGAGGTTCCAAGAATCACAGCGAAGTCCAAGACCAGAGGCTCCAGGAACTGCAGCACACCCACAATCAGAGGCTCTAGGAAATGCAATGGCACTCACAACCCAGCCTTTCCCCAAGTAGCAGCAGTGATGGCTGCAACCTCAGCCCTCTCGGCAGTGGGGGCTGCTTCCAAGATGCCAGTGACCCTGGAAGCAGCAGTAGCACCTGTTTCCAGAGGCTCCAGGAACTGTGACAATGTCTGAGGTTGGAGGCTTCAAGAACTGCAGCAGTTCTTGTGATTGAGGTCTCCAGGAACCACAGTGGTGCCTGTGATCCAGGTACCTCATCTCAAGTGGCAGCTCTCACAACCCTGGCTTACCCAGCAGTCATAGTGATACCTGCTAACCTGTCACCTCTGGCAGTGGCAGTGCCAGCACCCTCACAAAACTGAGTAGTGGCAGTGGAGGCAGTGCATGTGACTCCAGCCCCTTGGGCCACAGCAATACTCAAAGCCACAGGGAACTGGGAAACAGCAGTGGCAAAGCCTACAACCTCAGTGCCCCTAGCCACAGCAGAACCTGCAACGCTAGGGCCCACACCCCTGGTAGAGTCAATGCCAGATACAGCAGAGGCACCTAGAACCCTGGATGCTGCCTCCATCTCCCCCTCCCCCCACTGTGGTAGTGGAGCCCATGACCCAGGTGACCCTGGAAGCAACACAGGTGCTTACCATCCCAATGATTGCAGTGGAGAGGCCCATGACCACAGCAACAAGTCACCAGTGATCTCAGAGGCATAAAGAGTGACAACCAGGTCACCAAAAACACCTGAGGCAGAGGCAGCAGAGGGTGAAAAGTGCTGGTCCTCATATATAACCAGAGGCAGATCAGAATCAAAGTAAACATAGCCTTACCTAAATAAGGAAAGTGTTTGCTAGTACAAATGTGCCAGTAGAGGAACAATTCTTAAAGTACCATGAAAAATTATGATAACACGGTATCACAAAAAGAAAATGACATCCTCCAGAAACCAAACTTGAAGTCATAAAATATTGTAATCTAACTGGTAGAGAATTCAAAATAAGTGTCATGAAGGAACTGAGTGAGCTACAAGAAAACTCAGAAAGACAGTTCAATGAACTCAGGAATAAAATTAATGAACAGAAGGAGTAGTTTATCAAAGAGATTGAAACTCCAAAAAAGAACCAAATAGAAATTCTGGAGATGAAGAACTCAATAAATGAGATGAAGAATACAGTAGAAAGCTTTGGAAATACAGCAGATAATATGGAAGAGAGAATCAGTGAGCTTGAAGGTAGAAATCTAGAAATGATTCAGGAGGAAGAGGAGAACTAAGATTTTAAAAAACTATGAAGAATTCCCATGAGAAATATCCAACTCTATTAGAAAAAGCAACATAAGAATAATGGGTATTACAGAAAACAACAGGGAAAAAGTAGCAGAGAGCTTATTTAAAGAAATAATAGCTGAGAACTTCACAAACTTAGATAAGGAACTAGATATACAAGTCTGTGAAGTTAATATCATACCTAATTATCTCAATGCAAAAAGACCTTCTCCAAGACACAATGTGTTAAAAGCGTCAAAAGTCAATGACAAAAAAAGAATTTTAAAGGCAGCCAGGGAAAAAAGGACAGTAACCTACAAAGGAATCCTCATTAGGCTATCAGCAGATTTCTCAGCAGAAACTCTACAGGCCAGGAGAGAGTGGAATGACATATTCAAAATACTGAAAGATAAAAATTGCCAACCCAGAGTACTCTATTCAGCAAAGTTATCCTTCAGATATGGAAAAAATAAAATAAAGGCTTTTCCAGACCAAAAAACGCTGAAAGACTTCACTACCACTAGACCCGCCTTACAAGAAATGTTGAAAGGAGTTCTTCTACCAGAAATGAAAAGGCAAAAGTACAAAAAATTTTGAGTAAGGTGATAATCATACAGACAGAACCATAAAATAGCAAAGCTATGTGCAAAGTAAAGCACCCTATTACAGAATAGGACGTTAAACATTTAATTATAGCATAAAGGTTAAAGAGGGAAAAAGCATTAAAAATAACTAAAGTTACTTCAATATGTTAGTGAACTCACAGCATAAAAAGAGAGAATTTTTTACTTCAAAAACATAAAAGGGGAGGAGAAAAAGGATGGAACTTGTATAGGCTAATGAAGATAAGATGCCAGCAGCAGAAAAAGGACTATTTTATCTATGAGGTGTTGTATATAAACCTCATGGTAATCACAAAACAAAAATCTAGAACAGAAACATAAAAAAGAGAAAATGGAGAAAAACATCATAGAACACCACCAAACTAAAATGGCAGACAGAAACAAAAGGCAAAAGAAATTATGAAATATAAAACCACCAAAAACCGAAAGATAAAATGGCAGTAGTAAGTACTTACGTATCCATAATCACCCTAAATGTAAATGGATCGAACTCACCAATCAAAAGACACAGAGTGACTGGCTGGATTAAAACACAAGACTCAACTATATGCTACCTTCAGGAAACTCATCTCAGCTCTAAAGACAAACATAGGCTCATAGTGAATAAGTTTCCACTCATTGGTGATATTCCAAGCAAATGGCAATCAAAAAAAAGAGGATGTACATTTTTGTCTGATACTTATATCAGACAAAATAGACTTTAAGCCAAAGGTGACAAGAGACAAAGATGAACATTATATAATGATAAAGAGGGCAATCCATCAAGAAGATATAGAAATTATTAACATACTTGCACTCAACATGACACCATAACATACAGAGCAACTATTAACAGACCGAAAGGGAGAAAATTGACAGAAATACAACAATAGTAGGGAACTTTAACACTATATTTACATCAATGGATAGTTCATCCAAATAGAAAGTCAACAAGAAACACCAGCCTTAATTAACGTATTAGACCAGATAGGTTTAATAGATATGTACATGACATTCTATCCAAAAGTGGCAGAATACACAGTCTTCTTAAGCGTACACGGAACATTCTCAAAGACAGACCATATGCTGGGGAACAAAATAAGTCTCAGTAAATTTAAGAAGATTGAAATAATATCAAGCATCTTTTCCAACTATAATGATATGAAACTAGAGATCACTACAAGAAGAAAATTGGAAAAATTACAAATATGTGAATATTAAACAACATGCTACTGAAAAACAATTGAATAAATGAAAGGGTAAATAAAAAAATAATGCTGACGAATGAAAATAAAAATACAACATACCAAAATTAATGGGATGCAGCAAAAGTGGTATTAACAAAGAAGTTTATAGCAGTACAACCCTATCTCAAGAAACAAGAAAAATTTCAAATAAACAATCTCACTGTACACCTAAAGGAATTAGAGAAAGAAGAACAAATGAAGCCCAAAATCAGTAGAAGGAAGGAAATAATAAAAATCAGAGGAGAAATAATAAAATAGAGACTAAAAAGAAAAAAGAAAAGATCAATGAAACTAAGAGCTGGTTCTTTGAAAATAATAAAATTGGGAAACCTTTACATAGACTTACTAAGAAAAAAGAGAGAAGGCTCAAATAAATGAAATCAGAAATAAAAGAGGAGATACCACAAAAATACAAATGATGATAAGAGATTACTTCAAACAGCTATACAAAAACAAATTAGAAAATCTAGAAGAAATAGATAAATTCTTAGAATCATAGAACCTTCCAAGACTGAACCACAAAGAAATAGAAAACTGGAATAAACCAATCACCAGTAAGGAGCTTGAAACAGTAATCAAAAACCTCCCAAAAACCAAAAGTCCAGTAGCAGATGGCTTGTCTGATGAATTTTACCAAACATTCAAAGATTTAATACCTATCCTTCTCAAACTCTTCCAAAAATTGAAGAGGAGGAAAGACATCTTAAATCATTAAATGAGGCCAACATTATCCTGATACCAAAACCAGACAAGGACAACACCCAAAAAAGAAAGAAAGAAAATCCAGGCCAATTTCTCTGATAAATATAGATGCAAAAATTCTCAAGAAAATATTACAAACCAAATACAACAATACATTAACAAGATCATACACCATGATCAAGTGGGATTTATTCCAGGGAAGCGAAGATGGTTCAACATCTTCAAATCAATCAATGTGATACACTACATTGACAAATTAAAGGATAAAAATTATGTGATCACCTCAATAGATGCATAAAAAGCATTTGACAAGATTCATAAGCCATTTATGATAACAATTCTCAATAAAATAGGTATAGAAGGAATGTGACTCAACATAATAAAGGCCGTGTGTGAGAAACCCATGCTAACATCATACTCAAACGCAAAAAACTGAAAGCTTGTCCTCTAAGATCAGAAACAAGACAAAGATGACCACTCCTGCCAGTTTTATTCAACATAGTACTCGAAGTTCTACCCAGAGCACTTAGGCAAGAAAAAGAAATAAAACATATCTAAATTGAGAAGGAAGAAGTAAAACTGTCACTATTTGCAGATGATGGGATTTTATATATAGAAAAGCCTAAGTACTCCATCAAAAAGCTATCATAAATAATAAACAAATACAATAAAGTTGTAGGCTATGAAATCAATATGCAAAAATCTGTTGCATTTCTATACATTAACAATGAGCTATCAGAAAGAGAAATTAAGAAAACAATACCATTTATAACTGCAACAAAAAGAATAAAATACCTAAGGAATAAATCTAACTGTGGAGGTGAAAGACCTGTACGCTGAAAACTATGTGACATTTTCTAATGTAATTGAAGAAGACACAAAGAAATGGAAAAATATTCCATGCTCATGGATTGGAAGAATTAATATTGTTAAAATGTCTATATAACCTAAAGCAGTGTACAGATTCAATGCAATCCCTATCAAAATCTCAATAGCACTTTTCACAGAAATAGAAGAAAAAAAATCCTAAAATTTGTATGGAACTACAAAAGACCCTGAATAGCCAAAGCAATTTTGAGAAAAAAGAACAAAGCCAGAGGTATCACACTCCATGATTCAAATTATACTACAAAGCTATAGTCATCAAAACAGCATGCTATTGGCAGAAAAACAGACATAGAGATCAATAGAAGAGAATTGAGAGCCTGAAAACAAACCCACACATATATGGACAACTAGTTTATGACAAAGAAGCCAAGAATACATGCTGTAAAGAAAGGAAAGTCTCTTCAAGAATTGTATTGGAAAAAATGGACATGTACATACAAAAGAATGAAACTATCTTACACCATACACAAAAATTAACTCAAAATGGACTAAAGACTTGAATATAAAACCCGAAATCATAAACCTCCTAGAAGAAAACATAGACAGTATGCTCTTTGACATCAGTCTTAGCAATATCTTCTTGGATATGTCTCCTCAGGCACAGGAAACAATATCAAAAATAAACAAGTGGAACTACATCAAACTGAAAAGCTTCTGCACAGCAAAGGAAATCACTAAAAAAATTAAAAGAAAATTAGCAGAATGGGAGAAGATATTTGCAAATCAGATATTCAATAAAGTGTTAATATCCAAAATATATAAAGAACTCATACAATTCCACAACAGGAAAAACAAACAATCTGATTTAAAAAGGGGCAGAGAATCTGAATAGACATTTTTCCAAAGAAAACATACAGATGGCCAATAGACACATGAAAAGATGTTCAACACCACTAATTACTAGGGAAATGCAAACCAAAACCACAATGAGATAACCTCACATCTGTTAGAATGGCTACTATCAAGAAAACAAGAGGTCACAAGACTTGGAGAGGATAGAGAGTAAAGGGAAAGCTTGTACTCTGTTGGAGGGAATGTGAATGGATGCAACAACTATGGAGATTTGTCAAAAAATCAAGGATAGAGCTACCACATGATCCAGCTATTCCACTTCTGGGAATTTATCTGAAGAATATGAAAACAGTAATTTGAAAAGGTATATGCAATGAACAAACCAAAAAAAAGCAAAATCAAAATAATAGAAACAGATCGCTGATTGATGGTTACTAGAGGGGAAGAGGCTTGGGGGAGGGCAGAATGGGTAAAGGAATTCAATTGTATGGTGATGGATGGAAACTAGACTTCTGGTGGTGAGCACGCTGTAAGATACACAGATGTCAGATTATAATGTTGTATGCCTGAAACCTATATAACGTTATAGGACAATGTTGACTCAATAAAAACAGTATAAAAAATATAAAAGGAAGTAAATATATACTCATCTATATATTAATATACGTAATAAATGCTAGTGTTTTACAAGTGGAAGTAGAAACAAAAAACTAATGAAAATTATTATCTAAACAGTGGAAGTAGGAGACTTAAGGTGAAAGTTGTTAAAGGTATACTTCTCTGAATGTATCTTATTTTACAAATTAGAATTTAGAACCTTCTAGTTATTTTACATAATTATAAAAAATTAAATTTAAATTAATAAAATGATCCCTACAAGAGGAAAACAAAACAAAACTAAACTAGATTGTATGTCAATTTGATGGTTTAACCACACAATATTTATTTTGAATGACCTCAAAACATGGTAATCTGTACACCTTTATTCAGATTTATCAAGGTTAAAAAAAACTGAAAAGAAATCTCACACAGTATTTGGTGTCCATATTCATAGTAATAATATTGGTATTATTACTTTGAAGATTTACATGTAGGTAGATATATATGTATATATTGGTAGCTACACAGATGACAAATCGAAAATAAGTAATTATACTATCTTTAGGAAATGTGATTTTGAGTAAAAACAAAGTGATAAAGAGTAAAAGGGCAAAAAATTTTGGCAAAAACTCTGTATTTTTACATTTTAATTGCAACTAGAATATGAACTCTTGTGATTATTTTCTCTTCTACAATATGTTATATATATTTATTTTCTGGTTATTAAATTTAAAAGGCCTAGAAGAAATGACCAAACCAAATACAAAGAACCCAGATTGTGGTCTCTAAATAACACTTCTTAGTAAAATAAATCAAGACTTCTCGACAAAATGGTAGTTTCTACTGTGGTAAAAACTGTACAATATAAGCCTGAAACTATTTTCATATCAAAAAGCAATATAAAGAAACTATCAAAGACTATTAGAGTTCTGTTGGACAGTCATGGGAGTCAACCTAAAGGAGTTTACACCAGTTGAAGACAGAATGATTTAAACATCAAGAACTATAATAACTGCTATGAGCACTTCAAACACATTAAAAATCCGTGAGTTCATAATAATTTTAAAAACCTCATTGATCACCTCTGGAGGTTGCTATGGCAATAATTCATTATTCTGGAAAGTAATAAATAACAGGAAAAAATGAAGTATTTAGCCTTCTTCTGGTGTAAAGATTAGTCCTGAGCTAACTGCTATCAATCCTTCTCTCTCTCTTTTTTTTTTTGCTGAGGAAGACTGGTCCTGAGCTAACATCCATGCCCATCTTCCTCTAGTTTATATGTGGGACGCCTACGAGAGTATGGCTTGCCAAGTGGTGCCATATCTGCACCTGGGATCCGAACCCGTGAACTCTGGGCCACAGAGGTGGAACACGTGCACTTAACCACTGCACCACCGGGCTGGCCCCAATAAATCTTTTTTATGGAAGAATCATATCTACTATATCCAGCAAAAATGATAAAGTTGAAGCAACACAATTTTGCATTCCTTAATAAAGTGATGAGTGTTGCCAATGATCTTGAACGGCTGCTAAAACGTTAATTGAAACGCTGACGGAGAATTTTATAACAGAGAGATCACAAAATGAGGGATGACCAGATATCCTGAACTTGTTAAGATATTCTCTGTGTGGGTGTGTGTGTGAAGAAGATTGGCCCTGAGCTAACAACTGTTGCCTATCTTCTTCAATTTGCTTGAGGAAGATTGTTGCTGAGCTAACATCTGTGTCAATCTTCCTCTATTTCATGTGGGATTGCCACCACAGTGCGTCTTGATGAGCAGTGCTAGGTCTGCGCCCGGGATATGAACCTGGGAACCCGGGCTGCCAAAGCAGAGTGTGCCAACTTAACCATTATGCCACTGGGATGGCCCCCGTAAGAAGTTCTTGACAAAAAAATCAAAATTGAGTCTGATCAAAACTTTTGATCCAATCAGTTTATATGAAATATAGTGAACAGAGAAATATGTTAAATGCTATTGTAGAGATACAATTAGCTAACCCCAAATGTGGAAAATTATATAAGACACATAAAACAGGAAATAAAGGGCAAGACTTTAAAGGTGAAGGGATTTTATAGATTAAAAGAGACTAAGAGATATATAAAATAACTAAAATATGTAGTTCTCTTTTCAGATCTTGATATGAAAGAGTAAATTATTAAAAAGGACACTTATGAGACAAAGCCTTGTGAACATGAAGGGATTAAATGATATTAAAGAAATGTTTTCCTTTTTTAAGTGTAATGATGGGATTCAGGCTATTTAAGTTTTAAAAAGTGAGAATTTTTTAGAGATGCATGCTTATGAAAGGGTAAATTTTTTTGATGTCTGCATTTACTTTTAAATAATCCAGCTTAGTGGGTGAGCAAAGTTGGGTGTAACACCACAACCTCCCATTTCCACATCCCACTGAATGTAGAGGAAGGAGTCAGAAAGACTCAGGAAATTCAGAAAACTCTCGAACAAAGTGCCCAAATTGGAAAGGATGAAGTTATTTAGAGTTAAAACAGGTGATCATTGTTTATTTTCAGATTATGTTGTTTTTCTGATATTTAAATAATTTACAATCATTGGAGAGAAGCAAAGGTTTTTCTGGGAATCAGTTGATGGTTGACTTTTTATATATAGACTGAGATTTGAGCAAGGACACAGCAAAGACTAAGAACTCTCTCACGTATGGTAATAAGATCAAGACGTAAGAAAAGTTAGAACTCAAAAAGCATGGGATGAGATGATATGAAAAATTTGCGGACTCTAAAAGAAAATTGGCTCATAAAAGAGAATGTTGCCTTAATTACAGTAGTTACAGGTCTTTACCTGCTCTTTAGGGAAGGAAACATGGACAGTGACATCATTTTGCATTCCACTCTGTGTATGCTTTACATTTTTATATAATTCACATTTTATTACAGACACACTTGTTATTTTCACTACCAGATATGAGTTCTGTCATTCTGAACAAATTGTGTTATCATCTTCATAAAAAGTTCTGAAAGAACACCAAAGCAGTGCCATATAAAGCTGCATTTGTGTAAATGTGCTCTCTGCTTTGTGGTGGGAGAAGCTGCAACATGAGTTAAATGTCTTAACCACTCTTACTCATAGCTAACAGTGACACTCCACATTTCACAGTACAGTGTGAGCCAAGATTTGCTATCATTTAATCATGAAGTACTCAGCTGCTTTCAAAAGAGTATACTTAAACAGATCCTTCAGAAACATGTTTAAAGTTTGAGTTCATTTTTTGAACAAGGCTAATAATATTAGAGGTTAACATCAAAACAGCCTTCATTCATGAAAATACAATTAATCCCTAAGTATTTTCACAACCATATATATAGTACTGACTAAATAAAATCAAACTCTTTCACTTTCTTTCAAAATCAATCACTTTCTTTCCTCTAACCTCTGACACTTGCAAACACGAAGATTTTACAAGAAGTGATTTCAGTGTTCAAAGAGGATTCCCCATGTTAAGTTTAGGAATAAACTCTGGAAAGAATTCAATTATTCTGCAGAGGAAAAGAGGATTTTATTATTTGTGCTAAATTTTGCCATTAGAAAAAAATACATAAAATAGGTAAATAAACAAATGAGTTTGGGGGCCAGCCCTGTGGCATAGTGGTTCAGTTTGTGTGTTCCACTTTGGCAGCCTGGAGTACATCAGTTTGTATCCTGTGCACAGACCTACACACTGCTCATCAAGCCATGCTGAGACAGTGTCCCACATAAAAGAACTAGAAGGACCTACAACTACTCTGTACAACTCTGTATTGGGGCTTTGGGTAGAAAAGAATAAAAAGATTGGCAACAGATGTTAGCTCAGGGCCAATCTTCTTCACCAAAAGAAAAAGAATTAAAAAAATAAAAAGAAATGAGTTTGGATTCAACTGGACTAGCCATATGACACATTGTTTGGTTACTGATACTCATTTTCTTCCTGATATTTTGTGGACACAGTTTAAAAAAATACCAAAAAGATGGCAAACCAGAAAAACAAAGAGATCAAGTTAAGAATTCTTAAAAATGTATACATTGTTATAAATACCAGATGCTTTAATAAGAAATTGCCCAGGCAAAACTTTGTGATGACATTCAAAATCTGTCAAAGCTCTTCAACATCAAATATGTATTGTAACAAATTTGAAAAGTAGTTTACAGAGATAAATTTTTAATCAGTATGTAAATTCAGTATATTTGGGAAATAGGCCATTTAGAGAACTTATAATTTATTGTACTGCTTTTTAAGACTTGTTTTAAAGCAGTTTTAGGTTTACGGCAAAACTGAGAGGAAAGTAGAGAAATTTCTCATATACCCTCTTCTCCCACACGTGCACAGCCTTCTCCAGTACCCACAGCCCCCCACCACAATGATACATTTGTTGCAATTGATGATCCTTCACTGAAACATCACAATCAACCAAAGTCCATAGTTTACATTGGGGTTCTCTCTTGGTCATGTACGTTGTGTGGGTTTGGACAAACGCCTAATGACATGTATTCACCATAGTAGTATCATACAGAGTAGTGTCACCGCCCTAAATATTCATGCTGATTTTTAACTAATTTGCTGAATTTTATTTTCATTCACTTGACCTAGAGCCCAGGTGAATTCTGTGACAAGGAGAAACCACTGCAACCGAGTCTTCCGCGATGACCTTACCGCTGTATGTCTGAGATTTTACCCAGCATGGGTGCTTAAAACATAGTTAATACCTTAATAAGTAAATGATTAATATGACAAAAAAGTATTTAATACACTCACTTTTTATGACTGAAAGTACATGTAATTGCTACACTGAAGGTGACAGGAAATCTTCAAATCTAGTCCCAGTTGTAAGAAGCAGCAGCAACTATAGCAGCCTAAAGAAATATTGGCAGAAACATTACATTTTTTTCCTTAGAGTGATCATTCTGGATTGCTTAAGTATCATTTGAATTGTAAAATTCATCTTTGACATGTTATTAATCAGAGTTCTGAGGAAAATAGAGGGAAAAAAATCTCACATGTGACAGCTGCTCACCGCTGGAAGATATCAATCATACATGCCCTTTAGCCTTTTACAAGCTAAACATTGAAGTTCCCTCAAGTGTTTCATATGTCACATTTTCACTCAACTCCATATCTTTATGTTATTCTCTATATTTCTGAAAGTATGACTCTCAGAGTGGGGCATATCACTTCGAATGTGATCTGACCAGCATGTTTAGAACATCACTCCTCTATTTAACCATGTTTTGTTGAATGCATCCTGTTGTTCACACATTTTTTGTCACTGCCTCTCCAACCCCTTAATAGCCAGAGTGACTTACACTGAATTTCTTTTTTGTTTTTTAAAGTACGCTTCTTTTGGGTTAGGAAGATTGGCCCTGAGCTAACATCTGTTGCTAAGGTTCCTCTTTTTTTTTTCTCCCCCAAACCCCAGTACATAGTTGTATATCCTAGTTGTAAATCTTTCTGGCTCTTTTATGTGGATGCTGCTACAGCATCGCTTGATGAGCAGTGTGTAGGTCTGCGCCTGGGATCCAAACCAGCAAACCCTGGGCTACTGAAGCGGAGCACACAAACTTCATGATTACACCACTGGGCTGGCCCCTACACTGAATTTCTGACCAACTGAATTCTTCAAATTTTTTTACAAGAATTTTTCTCAAAGATGCACTACTTTGCATTTATGCAAAACATTTTAATTAAAAAATCAATTTGCATTTATTCCTAAAAAATATATTTATTAAATATCTATTGTTTACCTGCTATATTACCAGTACTCTGTTAGGCACTATAGAGGCAGAAACAAATAAACATTATGTCTTCTCATTAACTGCTTACTACTAGATGAAGCAGAGAAAATTATTTTTAAAAATTAAAAAAATACATTTCAAAAATAAATCACAAATACCAATAAACAAGTAAACAATGCTCTGAGAGAAATACAGATCATGAGACACCCAACTTAAATACGATGCTTAGGAGGAGATAACATTTAATTTAGAATATACAACATGACAAGAATCTACCCTTGAGGTTTGACAAAAAAAAAATGTCCTCAAATTCACTGACACTTTTCATATCAGGAAGTTGAGTTTCTGTTTCCTTGTCTTGAATCTAGGTGATTCTGACTGACTTGACCAATAAAATGTGATTGAAATGAATCTGCCAGTTTCAAGACACCAGCTTTAAAAGACTACTTTCTACTTTTGATATCTTTGAACATTCTGGGAACCCTGAGTAGCCATGTTCAAATAGCTGGCTTGTGGAGAAGCCCTGGGATTGTATGAAGAGGGAAGAAGGGGCCAGTTGAGACCAGCTCTTTCCTCAGAAAGGCAACAGGTTTGTGAATGAGGCCATCTTGAAGCCTTTAGGCTAGATTGGCCACAAATTGTTTGCCACTGAGCAATTCATTCCATGCAAAGTGGAGAAGAAGTATTGGTCAGCTGAGTACTGCCTGAATTCCTGATCCACACAACTGTGAGATTTGATAAGTGATTATTGTTTTAACCCACTAAATTTTGGGGTATTTTGTTATGCAGTAATAGATACTTGGAACAAAAGTGGAGGGTGGAGCTCTCACCAAAGAGGAAATACTATGTACCTGAATCCAAAACCGAGAAAGCTTGGCAATTTGAGAAGCTCATGAACCACCAGGAGGGGTATAGCTCAGGAAAGAAAAGGGCTTCTAGATAAAGTGTAAGAGACAGGCAGGAATTAGATCATACAGGGCCTCAAAGTCAGGGGAAGTTAACTGGAATTTATTTCAAGTGCTATGGGAAACAATTGAATGTTTATGCATACAGAAGAGCTTTCTAATTGCTGGAAACAGAGTGGGTTGGAGGAAAACAAGACGGATCATACGAAAACAGTTAGGAAGCTGTCTTAGTAGTCCAGAGAAAAAAAGGAGCAGCATGAGTATGATGAAGGCAGAGGAAATGAAGGGAAATTTATGTATTTGAGATATATTTTTGAGATTAATTCAACAGAACTTGAACTCACATAGATTGGATGTGGAGGATGGTAGAGAGGAAAGGAATTAGTGATTGTACGGAATAGAGTGATGCCATTTATTAAGAGTTAAAATTAGGGCTAGAAAACACATCCCTAAAAAATGAAGGAACTCAAGAGTTCACTTTTAGTCTTTATTGTGATTAATGCTTTCAAGTAGTGACTTCGTACAGAGCTGGATATTAGACAGTCATGCTATGTATTGAGCAATCTAGACAAGGAATTTATGTTGGGAAATAGTCAGCAATTAAATGGAAGCTAAATTTTCGTAAACCATTGGCATCTCTTAGGGAATGCGTACACGGAAAGAGGAGGAAAGGGTCATGAAACAAGCTCTAAGGAATTCCAAAATTATGAATATAGGTAGAGGAATATAACCCAGCAAAGGAAACAAATTGAAAGAACAGTGAAATGGGAGAAAGACTGAGAGTGATAACATAAAAGGGAAGATTTTACTTTGTTTTTGAAAGAGTTTCAAAAGTAGGCAAAAGACCTGAAAAGAAAAGACAGAAATGTGTCTGTTGAATCTGTCTATCTTAAAGATGGTAGCCTGATATCAACAAACAAGGTGTGCTGAGGGGAGTAAAAGCCAGACATTGGTTACATGGAGATTTAATAGGTGTTGAGTAATAGAGGGCGACAATTGTCATAACTCCTGGCTCTGAGGGGAAAAGATAAAGTCAGCAGTATCTGGAGAGGAGATTGAGGACTTATTTTGGAATTTTTAATGGAGGTATCTAGGTCATACAGCCATGCTAATGTCGATGCTATATCAGAAAAGTAGAGATGACTGAAGAATAAAAGTGAGAAGATAATTTGATGTAGTGAAATTCTTGAGGTGGACTATGGAATCTATAGCACACTTAGAGGTATTGAATGGTGATAAGCTCCCACCACTGCAATATAACAGGACAAAAGAAGTAGATGGGTACTAATGTAAGAAAATTTTATGGACTGGTTGACTTCAGGTAGGAAAAAGAGAAGTTTATCTTTGGTGGTTTCTATTTTCTAAAATGAAAAATGAGAAAATCATCTGCTAAGATTGAGGTTAGAGGAAAAATGTAGACTGGTGGCATGAAAGAAAGGTATAATGATCATCACTGGGGTTAGAATAAAAGAAACTATAGAGAAATATATTAGAATTGATAATAACCATTTAACGCCATTTGTTTTGTATTGTTTTCAATTTTGAAAAGTCTTGTATGTAAGCTATACCTCCATTTTTATAATATCTGTTTTCCTAAGCAAAATTGCTATTTCTTCATTAAAAAGTATTGCTAAATATGTTAAAGAGACACAGGTCAATGTTAGAGAAGTGTGGCAAGATCCTATAATTTAACAGCTTTATTGAGGTATAATTGAAATTCAACAAACTGCACATATATAAAATGTATATTTCAATGTTTTAACATATGTGTACATCCATGAAACCATCATCAAAATCAAGATAGTAAATATATCCACCATCCCAAAAAGCCTTCTTGTGCTCTTGGTAAGCTCTTTTTCACTCCTCATGACACTTAGCAGCAACAAACGCAACTATACCTTCTGTCTCCATAGATCTGTTTGCATTTTCTAACTAGAGTTTTGTATAACTGAAACCATGAAGTATATAATCTTTTTTTCTGCCTTCTTTCACTCGGTATAATTATTTTGAGTTTCACCCATATTGGCACGTGCATCAGTAGTTTATTCTCTTTGTTGCGGAAGAGTGTTTCATTGTATGGATATACCTCAATTTGGTTACCTGTTCACCTGTTGAAGGACATTTGAGTTGCTTTCAGTTTGGAACCATTACAAATAAAGCCACCATGATCATTCACGTGCAGATTTCCGCAGAAACATAACCTTCCTTTATGTAGGCTAAGTGCCCGGGAAAGTGATTGCAGGGCCATGAAGAAAGAATACATTTAATTTTATAAGAAATGACCATATTGTTTTTCATAGTGACTGTTCCGTATTTATTCCTAGGAGCACTATATGATAGTTTCTCCGTATTTTTGTCAGCATTTGGTATTGTAGAGTGTGTACACATGTGCGTATTTATATATATATGTATATTCAACCGTATGTAGTTCTAATAGGTGTGAGTGATGTCTCAACATGGTTTTGTCATTTCTCTAAAATCCAATGATGTTTTGTTTGTTTCGTTTCTCTAAAAGCTAACAATTTGTTTCATGAGCTTACTTAGCATCTGTATATGCTCTTTGATGAAGAATCTGTTCATGTGTTTGCATATCTTTTATTTGGATTGTTTGTATTTTGCTGTTGAGATTTGAGAGTTCTTTATATATTCTGGATACAAGTTTTTGTTGGTTATGTGATTTGTAAATATTTTCTTCCACTTTGTAGCTTGTATTTTCATCCTTTGGGGTGTGTGTGTGTTTTCATCCTTTCAACAGGATAGTTCACAGAGCAAAACTTTTTGATTTTTAATTTTTGGGGGGAGGATATTTTAAACAACAGATATAATTTTTTATGTAGTTACAGAACTATTCTAATTATCTAATTAAACTTGTGTATGATTCGGTAGTTTGGGCCCTTCATGGAATTGGTCCATTTGATCTAAATTGTTGAATTTGCAGATATGTTTGTATTACTCCCTTATGATCCTTTCAATATTGGTGGAGTCTGCAGGAATGTCCTCTCTTTCATTCCTGGATATTGGCCATTTTTTTTCTCTGTCACTTTTACTAGATTTTCTGCAATTTTATTGGTATTTTCCACAAACCAGCTCTTGTTTCATTAATTTTTAAAATATTTTTTAATTTTAAAGTTCACTAATCTCTTCTCTTTACTTTTTCTATTTTTGGTTTTCTTTGATTTTCTTTTGATCTCCTTTTTATGCTTTCTTGAAATGGAAGCTTAGATTCTTGATTTGGTATTATTCTTTTTTTAATATAAACATTAAAAGTCACAAATTTCCCTCTCAATGTCACTTTAGTTACATCCCACAAATTTTGAAATGTTGTATTTTTACTTTCATTCTTTTCAATGCATTTATTTTTATTTTCCTTGAGGCTTCATTTTGACCATGAATTATTTAAAAATGTGTCATTTGTTTGCAATGTTTTCTATTGTATTTCTTCTTTTTCCTTCTTTTTTTGCTGAGAAAGATTTGACCTGAGCTGACATCTGTTGCCAATCTTCTTCTATTTTGTATGTGAGCCACTGCCACAGCCTGGCCACTGATAGATGAGTGGTGTAGGTCCGTGCCCAGGAACTGAACTGGGCCGCTGAAGTGGAGCATGCAAAACTTAACCACTAGACCACTGGAGCTAGCCCTATTATATTTTGGATATTGATTTCTTGTTTGTTTCCAATATGGCAAGATATATATTTCTTTTAAGTTTGTTAAGGTTTGATTTATGACACATAATATGATCTATCCTGTTGCATAATTCATGGGCATTTGTAAAGAATATGTGTTTTGCTGCCGTTGAGTGGAATGTTTTCCGAATGTCAATTAGATTCTGTTGGTAGATATTGTTTAGTTCTTTTAAACTCTTGATAATCTTCTGTTTAGTGGTTCTAGCAATTTCTGAGTAAGGAGATTTTCCTCAGCTATAATTGTGGATTTGTTTATTTATCAGTTCTTCTTTCAAGTATTCTGAAGCTTTCCTGTTGGTACATACTTAAGACTGCTACGTCTTTTTGGAGGATTGTCTCATTTTTGTTTGTATTTAAGTTCTCTTTCTGTCTCTGGTAACTTTTTTTGCTTTGCATTCTACTTTATCTGTTATTAATATTCTTTTGATTAATGTCTTATATCATTTGCATCCATTTTCTTTCACTCATCTGTATTGTTATGTAATTAAATGTGAAGTGAGATTTTTATAGACAGCATATAATTGTTTATTTGTTTTCTAATTTTTTATCCACTTGATCAGTCATTGTCCTTTAAGTGATGTATTTAGAGTATGTACATTTAAGGTAATTATATATGTTAGGGCATAGGTCTGCCATTTTCTTTTTTGTTTTCTTTAGTTCTCTCTGTTGTTTTTTTCATTTCTCTGGGTTTTTTTTTTCTTCCTTTTTGTGGGTTACTTAAACAGTTTTAGAATTCCATTTTTATTTATCCATAGTGTTTTTTACTGTATGTCTTTCTATAGCTTTTTTTTAAATACTTGATCTAAGTATTTTTTTATATATACATAACATTCAAGTATAGAGGTGTTATTCTAGTGGGCCTGGGAGGGGGGAAGCATTGTGTGTGGCCCTAAAGGCTAGTATAAGGGATTTTTAGGTGATGGAACAGTTTGAATCTTGAGTTTGGTGATAGTTATACAAATTCATATATGAGTAGAACTACACACACACATACACAAGCACACATATGAATGCATGTAAAATAGATGAAATATGAACAAGACGTGGATTATATTATTGGCAATTTACTGTATTTGATTTTGTAATGGCGTTATGCAAGCTATCACCTTTGGGACAACTGGGTGAAGGGTACCTGAAACTACTCTGCTACTCTTTTCAACTTCCTCTGAATCCACAACTATTTTTATATACAAAGCTAAAGAAAATTGAGGTTATATTTGATTTTATGTGAAGTCAGGAGAAAATAGAACCTTATCATGCAGGTTTCAAGTACTATAAAATATACTAATTATAATCACAAATGGCTTTAGCCAAATAGTCATTTTAACTGCATTTGTTAGCAAAGATAATTTATTTAAATTATGTATTAAAATCACAAAAAATATTCTATATATAATTAACGTTACACATTTTCTTTTTGCTCTCAAAAATAAGAAGTCATTCTTGTTCATAGATGCAGTTAATATCTTTATATTATTCAACTAAACATTGTCTCCATGGATAATCAATCATGCATTAGCCCAATGAGCATGGGTTGTATGACAATAAAACAAACTTTTAGAAACTGAGTTACATTCATGTAAGCAGTTACATTTGTATAGAAAGGAGCAGGGGAAAGAAAAACACCATAGTGCTGAGAATAGTCATGTTGTATTGTGTAAGGGTAGCTATGTTCTGTATTTGATTAAAAGGTTCCACAGAGAAATAGTTGATGAGTGTACTTAACTCACATGGTAAATGTCTTCAAAAAATGCACTTCTAAAGAAACAGAATAAAACAATATATAAATGATATATACCTCTATTTCATTCCTATAAGTTCTATTTAGCATAATTTTATTTTTTCTTTTAAAATCATTATTATTTGAAATTGAATATGGGAAAAGGATGGCTCTTAGCACAAAATGTACTATAATATTTAATAATATTATCAGAAGATAATTAAACAATCATCCCTTACTTCCTTTTTCTCCCTTTTCCTTTTTTGTCTGAATACTTTTGTTTATATGCACATATAATTACACACATATACATCAGGTTGCAAAATTGAGACTATCTCATTTCTCTCTGATGTATCAATACCATAGACATTATACCCCAAAGTGTGTGTAAAACAGTTCTCCATATGCTGAATTTACAAATAATAGTAATAATAATAATAAAACAGAAGAAGAAAACAAGTGTTTTTCTCAAGCCTGAGAAAGCTGAAGGCCCCACATTTCTAAAACCTGTTGGTGAAAAGATTGGATAAAGAAACCATTGTCCAGCACAACTGGAGCCAGAAGAACCTTAACCACCATAATATTTGAGAAGTGGACAACCAGAAAAACAAGTTTGAGATGGGACCAAATGGGTGGAGCAGAAAAGCATCTAATGAGATGAAACAGAGCTGAGAGAAATCAACTTTAAACATTGCTACCCTAAAGAGCAGAAAGTCATCAGCAAGTAAGATAATCTCCTGTTCCTTCTCTTGTGGTTTCTCCATTTGCATAAAGCTAACTCCAAAGGCACTGAGGCTTCAGTTCCAGCCCAGATGAGTTAGATCAGAGAAAAGAAGAAGTCCACTACACCTCCTTCCCTAGTCATAGGTTCTCAGTGGGAGAGAAGGTCTTATCTTTCAACATAGATTTAAGTTCTTCTCAATATCTTGAGCTGGGTTTCTGATTGAGACTGTGTTTTGAGATTTTTAAATGATGTAAGATTGTCTATTAAATTACGTAAAATATTACAAGTCCTAGCTAAATTTTTATCCAGGGCCAGAAGAAGGTTACCACAAATAGAATAACTATTAGAAGACAAGAATAAAATATATATTTATTATGTTCATTAATCATACTTGTTCAACATATCAGTTTTATATATTTGCTCTCAAGCACATATGTACATTTTCGCTTAAGTATACTTTTTGCATAAATTTATTGTCATAATCTCTTTTTCAATCAATAACATTTCAAAGACATTATCATATTAATAAAAAATATAGAGTTAATAGTAATCTTTTAATGATTTCTTAGTATGGATGGATGACCTGTTATTGTTTGTCTCTGTGTGTGCTTGTTTGTAAGCAGTGAATGAGAGAACTACTTTTGTCATGTCTAAATGACAATATTCCAATACTAAAGATTTTGATTAATTGATCTGGTGTAGGACCCAGAATATGCCTTTAAAAAACACCCTGGTGGTCCTATATCTGGTCCTCAATGACTCTTCAAGGAGACATGTGACTAATTTTACCAAAGCATTCACAGAATTATTGTCCAACGTAAAACAACATTTTCATTGTACTTTAAATAGCCACATACACTTGGCACTCTTTCTAAACCTTTTTATGCTGGTTTCTTTTCTACCATTAATCTTTTTTCCTGGAATCCATTCTGTTTCAATATGAACTGTCAAGAGAAATTTTTAAACAATGGGCTTTGAAGTTAGAGTTGGGTCAAATCTTCTCCTCCTATTATGTGTGTATTCATGGGCAAGATACTTAACTTCTTATTACCTAAACTTCCTAATTTTTAAATTTGAAAAAATAAAACGAATGTTGAGGATAAAGTATTTTCAGGCGTATAGTGTTCAAAAATATTTAATTTCTTTCTCCTACATTATTTTCTTCCCCTTTCTTGCTACCCATTGCCTTGTTACCCAGTAGATAAATTTGCAGTAGCCTTCCTCTTCCATGAAAAAGGTATAATCAATTATATTTTAAGTAAAATTCCATTTTTTATGGTTTTGTTATAGAATTCTCTCCTCCAACAGAATCCCTACACTAAAAATGGGAAACCATATGAGTATTGCACTAATTTTTGCCCCTGGAGTTTACTTTAACATCTTTTTTGGTAGTCATATGGATTAAATTCATAAGAATTATTCTAAACTCTGAAAAGTACGCTAGCAAAGGAACCAACCAAGAGGTTGTACTGGGACTTTTTCACATTAATGTATATCTCACAAATAGATATGATTTTATGTATTTGTTTCTTTACTGAGAGTAGGAAAAGGACACAGGAGCTCTAGAGAAAAAGAAATTCAGTATCATTTCACACTCATTAACCGTATAATACCAGATGTTCATTATCACTTCTGTCGAGAAATGCCAAGAAACTTGGATGATTGGAAAAAGTGTTTGATTAATGACTTTTTTTAGTTGATTAAAACAGTTTTATCAATTCCTATTGCTGAAAATATGAGTACATTTTTCTATCTTAGCAAATACCATATAAAATATAATTTCATTTTTGTAAGTGAATTTTTTTCAGATAATTATAATTCTGAATTTAATTCACATGGGATTATGTTGAACAGGAAGAAAATTGGGAAGGAATATGACCCTTTCTTCAGAAAGTAAACTGAAAATATTTTTCTTTAGGAAAATCCTTTCATTATCTTTTAATTTTTAAAAACATAGTGTTTAATTTGGGTTTACATTAAATCAATCAATTGGATTGTTTTGGCTGAAATTTCTTTAAACTTTGTTTTTCTTTTGCCTTTTAAATAGGAATATTTTAGTAGCTTGAGAAATCAAATCTATTGATAAGAAAGAAAGAAGGAAGGAAACAAAAATTAAGTATATCTTTTGTCAACTTTTCTTTTGAGGTATACGTCACATGTGGACATATTCACACTAGAAATACATACTGCAATATACGTGACTATGAATAATAAGTATCTCCCTGTGAGATAAATTAGCACTAAGTCCAATTGCTAAAATCCGATTTCTATAACATATAGCACTATCATTTATAGTTTGATGTCTTGAGCAGCAGCACATTCCATCCTTTATGTTGTAAAGACTGAAACCGACTCTATATTTAGATTCACAGCTGTTTGGTTTTTTCACAGATGCTTCCACTGTGAAGATGAGCTTTTAAGAACAGATTAACATGTCAAAATGTTTGCCTTTTATAGAGAAAATAAAAATAATTTATATTTAAAATGATTACTTATTTTAGGACCAACGTGTATTGAGTTCTTTGCACTAGGATTGGAAAGCCATAAGGATACCAATCAAGACATTTCACGGGAGGTCACATCAGAAATGAGAGCCTTAGGTTTGTAGGTTGATACTGGTGCTTCTCTGACTCTCTTAAAAGAACCAAATACTCAGATTACAATCACAGACAAAAGAATTATTTAATTTCCCCTGATGCTAAATGTCTCTAATTTATGGGAAATCATTTATCCTTTCCACATATAAGCAAGTGTAAGGCAAGTAAGGTCAAATGAAAAGTAGGTCAGGAGCTTGTCACCTGAGCTCTATTCTTCCTCAAAAATAATATTATTGTGATTTCTCAAATGGAGCGAAGTACTTAAGAGCACAAACTTCGGAATGAGACATACCTGGACTTCTCAATCCAGCACTTCTGGCTATACAAATGGTGGTTAGTTACTTAACTTCTCTGCCTTTCTATTTCATCTCATCTCTACAGCAAGGGTAACAATGCTACTTTCCTCTGAGTTGTCTGAGAGTTAAATTACATGTGAATATAAAGTGCTAGTATAGTGTTTAGCATAGAATAACACCAAAATTACTTTTACTAAAATTATTACTATTTTCTTCTTTTTAATCACAAACTAAATTTTACACATATTAAAAATTAATGTTAAAAATGTATATAAAAAAGGGAGCCATCTTCCCAATCTAGACCGATAATTGCATTCTCAAAACGTAATCACTATAAAAAGGGTAATGTGTATTAGTACATAACATTTGCCTATAATAATATGTTTTATTTTTATACAGATAGGATTATACTATTATACTAACTAAACATTTTCAATGCCCTGTTTTTATTTTAAAGTATATCTTAAAAAGACCTCATAGTACAGTGGTAGGGTATAGTCGTTCACAGTACAGACTGGCATCAATAATTAGCCCTCATTAAAGGATATTTGTGTTATTTACATTATATGTGTACTACAAGTAATAATCTAAAAAACCTTAATTAATAAACATCTCCAGATTAAATTGGTGGTAAGTATGTCAAAAAAAATTTCCACTAGATGAATTGTTGAATGAAAGAATGTGCGCATGTTCAATTTAATAAATAACGCCAAGTTGCCAATACGGTAGTGCCTATTTACCCACATTCTACTATTATCAAAATTTCAATTGTGATACATAATTTTGTACTATATAGATCTAGAGCTTTGCTATAGCTTTAAGTGTATTTTGCTATTTAGACTTTTATATCAGTACATTAGTAGAACTTTGACCTTAGGTAAGCAATTTATCTCAGCTATGTTTCTTTTTCGCTTATCTGGAAAATGGAATGGCAATAACAACAATAATAATGCAATCGCCTGCGATCTTGTACTGATGGACTTTACAGCGAACGCAAAGGGACTTGTGTGTATATATATATATATTTATGGGAGGGGGTGCACCATTCTTGGAGGTACTGCAAGACCAGGTCCCTGAGGAATATTTTTAACACTTATTTAAAAAATTATTAAAGGATACTTATTAAAATCTAGTTTCCTACAGCAAAATTAAATAGTATATTTTTTCAGAATCATGGAGAGCAATACGACTCCTGTTTTAATCCTTGCTAGGTCCAGGACTTAGACTATAAAGGTCTTAACAAGCTGTTTGACCATGGTCATTGTCCAGTATACTTGGACTTTTCCAACATGCAGTGAAGCTGGTTGGGAAGGATCATGCTTAGTTAAAATTCCGATGGAGATTTTGACCAATCTTTTTATGCTATGAAGAGTCATGTTTTTATTCAGTGCAATAAATCCATGTTCACTTTATGCTTTTAATGTTTATCCCTGAAATGTAAATTTTTTCATAAGTTTTATATTTCATAATTATAGCATCAAATTTGGTTTTTCTCATACATCTGAAATATTCATGCTAAAGAAATCAAGTCTGAAATAAAAGAAGAGAAAGGTCTAATTACTGCCCTAGATTGTTGACTTCACACTAGCTTGAATATTTGAATAAAGTAACTCAGTTTGAATATATATCCCTCAATGATATTTAATGTAGAATTAAAATAAATCATTTGCTCTAGCTGGAAAACATTATTTTATGATTTTCTTGGTTTATATGCTAATAACTTTTTTCCTTTGGCCAAAACCCCAACCACATTTATCTTGTAGTCTAAGCTCATGCCTATTATATACTGGATTATCAAATAAATCTATTGAATAAATGAGAAGTCTATACATAAACAAATTAATTAAAATATACTTTTAAAATAGTTAATACGTGAATTAATAAAACATGGACTATACATAAATTAATATGAAAATGCCTGTTGAAGCACTTATATTAAAACAAATCAATTCAATAATAGCTAAGAGCATTACAATATTGTAGCCATTCCACTATAAAAATGTCTAGCCTAAAACAAATTGCAATACATTTTTAAAAGTAAAATTTATATTATTTCCATATGAAAAATAATCAGAAACAGAATGTGTTAGTTTAGAGAAGATATTCCCTAACATTCACTGACAGAATAAATTGTGTTGCTCTCATTTCAAAATGTAACTTCTCTGATTTCTATTTTTGCTTCGGTGAAGCATTTAAATAATGAGAGCACATAGTTCTTTCTCAGACTGGCTGCTGACTCCGATAAAATCTAAAAATTACATACCTTTCTGGTACCGCAAAATTTATTTTTTAAAATGTTTTGGCATTTGTACTATCCTTTGGTTTATAGAAAACTGAAAAATCAAATAAAATATACTTTTAAAAAGAAATAATCCTGGCAGTGACTAAAAGAAGAGATTTTAAGCCCAAACAGTATGTTTTGGTACTTTCATTTTATGTAAGACACTCCTACCACAAAGACATGCAAATGTACAGTGCTGGTGAGACCTCCACTTTCTCACCATTTTATAGAATATTAGTGGTCTGCGTCCATATCATCAACTTTCTGGATTATTTGCTTAAGCAGCTTCCTGGAGGTAAATGATCTTATATTCAGGGTTTCTGTCAAGCCTTAGCTCTTAGAAAGAAACATGTTTATTACTTAAACATAGTGATTGAAAGCATATGGATTTGGTAGCACACGGATTCACAGAATGCTTGACTATTGTGAGGTGTGCCAAGTTCAACAAGATGATTAAGTCTACACATTGCCATCTTGGAAGCACTAATAGTACTTTGGCTTATGGCTTCACAGCATCCTGGCGGGCATGCTAGAAGTGAGACTTCCTTACAAGAAATTCACTGAAATATTAAAGAAGTAACACAACAGGAGAAAAAGAATTTTCCTCACTCCGGACTTATTTTACTGTTTCTAGAGACCCATTTTGGTGACTGAACCAAGTTTTTAAAGATATTCTTTATTTAAATTGGACATTTGAAGTAAAATACACATTTTTAAAATAATGTTTCATTTGCATACGAATGAGGTTTTATTCCTTTAAGGTGAGCAAACATTCAAACATTAATGTATATTGAAAAATTGTAATTTTTAAGAAATCTACTCTCACTTCAGCAATAAAAGATGTGCAAATTAAGGCATATGTAATAAAACTAACAATCTTAGTAACCAACATAACGATTGAGACTTTTCTTTTATTGAGAAAAGCAATTGGATCATGTCCATCTACCTATAATCTGTAAAACCAAATTAAATGTATTAACTTAATTATTCAAGAAATTAAATAGTCTAATTTATACGAAGACAACTCATATAGTCTTAGACTTTGAGTAAATCCATGAAATTCTCTACTCTGTGAATTCAATAAAGTCCTCATACATCCTTGCAGAAATAGATATATAGAGAGACAAAAAATAGAAGCCACTGCCACAGAAAGTATCCCATTCTTTTTTTATGCAGTACCATTTAAAAAAAACACACACACAGTGTTTGTGATATAGAGCTAAAATCAGGCTCCTGAAACTTCTGCTTGCCAAATGTAATTCTAATCTCTTGAAAGAATCAGAGTAAATCTGCTCCAAGTTCAACAATACAACTCTTCACATTTATGAACAAATATTATTTATCTATTGAATTGCATCTATTTCAAATCAAATGTAAGTTCTTAGAATTCATAAGCAATAAATCGGTGACACTAGAATAAAGAGCCAAAATGAGTCCTTTACTATGAATCAAAGAGTTTGACAGTCATACCGATCACTAAGCATACAGCACTGGGAGTAAAGGAAATGAAAACAAATGCCATAAAAGGACGTTTAGCAGTATAATATTTTAACACAAATATGTGAAACTTCCATATGAAACAGATCTAAGTGGAGCTTCTCTTGTTAAATGAAGGGTGAAGGGCACGTGGGGACACTCACTGAACCTCTCATTCACTTCACCTCCTGTAGCAACCCAGGTTCATCCAAGGAGACACTTTCGTCTCTAAAGAATTTAGTTTGAAATAGTCAAACAATATCAAGTTTGATGCAAGAACCTGTTTTACATTGTTTTGATGGATGTCGTGGTTCTTCTCTTAGCAAAAGAGGAATAATTGTTTCATTTTGGAATGAATTTCGGTTCTCAAAGGAGAGAGAAACTATTGATCTGTCTACCTAAATGCGATGTCAGATACCCACATGCTTCAATTCCAAAATCATTAACCAGAGAAAATATTACAAATAAAAAGTTATTCTAATCCTTTCAGTAAATATAATCAGTGAAGAGATGAATCTGGGTAGCATTAAGAAAACATTCTGGTTTGTTTTATGAGTGGTTATCTAGTTCTAGAACGAAAAGGTCATTTTCCATTATTAATGTGGTAGGATTGATTCCACATTTTGATAGTACAGTGATAAATCTGAAAATTATTAGAAGCTAGTATTATACATAATTCTGTAGCAGAGCCCTCTTAGTAGACTACATCTTGTCCAGGCTGCCCCTTAACTCCATTGAGATTAATGCAATTCTGTTGAAATGCAATTCTATTTAAATTGTAATGCCTGAAGTTGATTTGTTTCAATTAGGTGGTTTCAATCTATGAATTTTGTAGCATAGTTATGAAACAAAATTAAACACATTTTCATAATTGCAAATGGAATCAACATCATGCAATAATAATATTCTCTTTTTGGAAATACTTTCATCATCAGGAAGTTTGATCCAACATGTGTATGGCATCACATGGAAAATACACACTCATATACAATGTTTCATTGATTCAACAAATTATTCATGGAGCACTTACAATATTTGGTGCCACAGCTAGAACAATGAATATTAAGTTGTGCTTTTCTTTGTTGAATTAAAGTATAGTGGTGAAGATAGATATTGATGCATAGTTGTTAGAAAACAAAAACAAATACTTCCCAACACCCCCAGCTCTTAGTTTTACACAATTCACTCTTTGTCCTTCTTACTATCATCTAATAACCCATGGTTTCTTTCACTTTTTCTTTGGAGATTTTTGTTTTAGTCTCAGTCTTCATCTTCAAAATAATTCTTTTAATCACTTGTGTGTTACACCATTCCTAATCTTTCTAAAACCTATCACCATAAGGTTTTTTCCTCCTGTTCTCTAACTACCCAATTCAGCCATTTAGTCCAACAGTCACCTACCTCTTGGTGACTATTGGTATCTTGAATGCATATATATTTAATGTGTCCAGTGACTAAAGGTGTACCAGATTGTATAGTAAATAATATAGTCACTTGATCAATAACCAACTGACTTTTCTACAAAGTCTTGATTTCAGCCATTTGACTCTCTGACTAACCACACCTAGTTTTCATCTCATTTTCCATAGTAGCTAACTCCAACCAGCTCTTGATCACATTTGAACTTACAGTCCATTGATCCTCTCTCCTTCATCTGCCTTTCACCAACCACTTTACTCTCATCTCCACATATAGCCATCTAACTAGATGTATCTTGCACCTACTTCTTTTTCTCCTAATACTTGACAAATTTTCTTTGCATCTACAATATATAACTCTTCTACTTGCTCACTAAGCTCTGTCCCCATTTACCTACTTGAGAACAAAATATAGTACTTGGGTATTCATTCAACAGGTTGATAGAATGCCCACACTTTGCCCCACATATCCAGAACGTGTCAGTCACATGGGACTTCTTTTCTTTGTTTTTTGAGGAAGATTAGCCCTGAGCTAACGTCTGCTGCCAATCCCCCTCTTTTTGCTGAGGAAGACTGGCCCTGAGCTTACATCCTTGCCTATCTTCCTCTACTTTATATGTGGGATGTCTGCGACAGCATGGCTTGCCAAGTACTGCCATGTCCGCAGCCGGGATCCGAACCGTTGAACCCTGGTCCACCGAAGTGGAACGTGCGAACTTCACCATTGCACCACCAGGCCGGCCCCAGGGACTTCTTAACATATGACTTTATTCAGCCACTCTGTGACATGGCTTAGTATTCAATTTTGCAGATTCTACATTATTCAATGACAGTATTATCAGATTTTTAGAATAAACCTATGTCAACAAAATGAGTATATATTTAGAGCTAAGAATTTAAGGCACTATTCCAATAATCAATAAATTACATGTAAATTAAAATTTAAATTAATATTTTAATGAAACCATCTTTATAATTCTTAGTTTTCCAAAACAAGAAATTACATGTTAACTCATCTATTACTCCCAATAAGTCTTTTTAATAGATCACATGTAGTTTTTATCAAGTTATTTTATCTTGCAATGCTACTGTAAATGGATTGTTTCACAAAGTATAACTGGATATAAAGGACATAAAACAGAGGATCCATACCTGCAAGCCATAGGAAAATATTGCTATAAGACAAAAATTATTTTATATGTTAAAAACTCTTTGAAAAATGCTACTGTGCAGGAATACAACATTATCCACAGAAGTCAAATATGCAAAGGATGAAAGCCCCAGAGAGGGAAGAGTGAGGTAATATTGATGTTATGAGGCCAGTTTAATGATTACAGATCCAATAAGAGCTGAGAAACCAGGCTGGCCTCCTGGCAGATGCCTATGTTGGGTTACGTAGAAAGCAGCAGAGATTTTAGAACTCATTCTGGATTGAAGTGACGGAATTGGGAATGGAGCAGTCTCAAAACACAGCCATTTCCTCTCAAAATTTGTACTAAATTTTGAATCTGCATGGAAAAGAAAGCTAAAGGGCTTTGCTGAAAATACTACAAGGAGCTAAAATGAATTGCCCATAGTTTTCAGGGGTAAGGAAAGGAAGACTTAACAAGATGTCATTTGAAATTCTTAGAGGGCCCCACCCTAGTAACAAGGTTGAACCAGAGGTAGGCTCTGTCTTGCTAGATGATAAGTCAACTCCAGCCCAGCTCCTTTCCAGGCAAGACTGATGATCACCCTCATCTCTCTAATATAGGAAATGAAGAATGCTTTCTGAGGAAGGCTAACATCGTATTCTACAGCTAATTTATACAAAACATCCAATATATAGTAAAAAATGATTAGACATATTAAGAGCCAATAAAATGTGGCCAGCATTTAAGATAATGTTGGAGAGAAAAATCATGCCATAGAAGTAGTCACTAAGTTACGAAGTAGCCACTAAGATAATCTAGGAATTAGAGTTATTCAGGCAAAGACTTTGAAATAACTATGACTTACATATTTAAGAAAATAGAGGAAAGGATGGACAAAATAGATAAAAATAAAGAGAATATAATCAAAGATTTGAATGTGCAGAAAAGATCAAATAAGCATTATAGAACTGAAAATAACAATGTTTGAAATTAAGAACTTAATAGATGGGTTATTGACGTGTTAGATGCCGCAGTAATAACTAAAAATGAAATGAACAATAGATCAGTAAAAATATCTAAATTAAAGCACAGAAATAAAAAATAATTGAAAATAAAGCGTCAGAGACATATGACATATTCTCTAAAAGAAAGAAAAGAAAGAGCAAGTACAAGGCAGGAAATAATAAGATAAGAGAATGCATCAATGAAAACAAAACAAATGTACAATAAAGAATACCTAGGAAATGAAAATCTGATCCCTTAAAAGATTAATAAAATGTGGTGAACTCCTAGAAAGCCTAGGTAGAGAAAAAAAGTAAGAGTGTGTGAGAGAGAAAGCAACTATAAATTACTATTATCAGGGATGAAAATGGGGAGAAAAAAGCTCCAAAAGAAAATAAGGAGCTATTTTGAAGTACATAAAATCAATAAATTTCACAAAATTAAAAAAATGGACAAATATCTAAAAACTACAACAAAACAAAGCTGACAAAGAAGATAAAGCAAATCTGAATATTTACTAATGATATTGTATATCTTATTACAAATTATTGTCACAAAGAAAACACAGGCCCAGATATTTCTCTCAATTAATTTTTCCAATCATTTAAGTGACCAAAACAACCCCACTAATCTCCACAGATTAGAAAAAAAAGTAACTCTTACCAAATTTTAGGAGACCTAAATAACCTTAATAACAAATCCTAAAAAGGATATAAAAGAGGAAAATTACAACCTGTCTCATGAACAACTATGGAAAAACTCGTAAGAGATAAAATATATCTTAACAGATTTAAAAGAATAGAAATGATACATTGTCTGCTCTCAGACTATGATGGAATTAAACTAGAAATCAATAACAGAGAAATAGCTGGAAAATCTCAAAATATTTGGAAATTAAAGAACATAATTCTGAATAACACATGGGTCAAAGAAGAAATTTCAAGAAAAATTTTAAAATGTTTTGATTTAAATGAAAATGAAACCCAACCAAATAAAACGTATGGGATGCAGCAACAGCAGTGCTTAGAGCGAAATTCATAGTATTGAGTGCATATATTAGAAAGAAAGAAAAACCTAAAATCAATAATCTAAGTTTCTATATTAAGAAACTAGAAATAGAACAGTAACTTAAATCCAAAGTTACCAGAAGAAAAAAAAGAATTAGAGCAGAAATCAATACAACTGAAAGCAGGAAATCCATTAGAGAAAATCAGTGAAACCAAAAGTGGGTTCATTGAAAAATTCAATAAACTTGATAAATTTTTAGCCAGAATACCTAAGAAAAAAGAAATGAAAGGGGGACATCACTACAAATCCCATGGATGTCAAAAGGATGAAAAAAGAACACTATGAACTTTGCTGTACAATTCAATAACCTTGATGAAATGGACCAATCCCTTGAAAGACAGTCTGTTTCTATCACATACCATCCACACACACACACACACACAGCTCAGAGGGTTTACAGATTGCAATGTGAAAGGTATAAAAAGTATGCTTTAGAGAAAAGTATATGAGAACATCTTCCTGACCTTGGAATAAGCAAACTTTTTAAAACAGAAACAAAAGATGCTAACCATAGATGAAAATTTTAGTAAATCTCAAAGTAGAAACTTCTGTTATCAAAGTACTGTTATGAGAGAGACAAGGTAGCTACAAAAGTATTAAATGTTATTCCAATATGTATATCCATGCATATAACCAAGATTAAGAAAAAGAACATTACTAGTACTTCAAGAAGCACCGCTCATGGCCATTCTAGTCATTATAAAACCCTTTCCCCTCAAGGGTAACATGATCCTGACTTCTAATACCCTAAGCTATGCTCCTTTCCTTCACATAAGTGGAATAATAGAATATATATAGATTTTATATCTGCCTTATTTCTTTCAACGTATTTTTTGTAAGATACATCTGTATTATTGTAACTAATATTTATTATCTCTGCTGTATAGAATTCCATTGTATGATTATACATTTTATTTACCTATTCTACTACATTGTAAACATCTGGATACTCTAGACATAAGGATATTCTAAATCACATGGAGACATCTGGAGCTATTACAAATAATAATACTATAAAATTTTAGTACCTGTATTTTGGTGAAGATATGAACAAGATTTTGTTTGTTTTATACCTGTGAGTTATAGACTTTCCATGCTGCTAGTTTGACACATTGGCTTTACCAATTTACATTCCCTCCAGCAATGTGTGAGATTTCCAGTTTCCCTACATCTTTATTACTTGCAAGGGCTATAGGAGAGTGGGTGATGTCATCAGGTGGAATTTTGGTTATGTCAAAAGTTGATGGGCGCTGGCCCAGTGGCATAGTCGTTAAGTTCACACACTCCACTTCAGTGGCTCCGGGATCATGGGTTCAAAGCTACATACCACTCATCAAGCCATGCTATGGGGGCATCCCACATACAAAATACAGGAAGATTGGCACAGATGTAAGCTCAGGGCCAGTCTTCCTCACTCAAAAAAAAAAAGAAAAGTTGATGGAAATGCTCAAGGAAATGCTCATGGATGTAACAATTTGCTTGTTAAAGATGGTCAGTTCAGGATAGCACAGTGAAAAGATTTGGGTGGACCAACTAAAGGACAGGAACTGTAGAGCTTTGAGGGGATGAAGTTGGTTTAGAGGATGTCTCAGCTCTCACATTGAGCGATAACAACGTGGAATGAAGGAAGATGGGTTAGTTGCAACAGTCCCTTTGAGAAGTATGGGCACTGGGACTAGAATCAGAGGACTGAGCTCACTTCATATCACTTCTATAATCTCTAGGTGATTGTCAAATAAGATAACACTGGTAATAACAATGCTAACTCCCTAAATCTATGGTAAGAAATCGAAAACTTCAACTATAACAACATCTGGAAGATCATAAGTGCTAAATAAAATGCTAACATTCTATATTTCCAGTCCTAATTTTCTCTCTTGTTGTCAGCTGTGGTTTTTAGGGATTTGGAAAATAACAAAAAATAGTGAGAGTGATATGGCTGACTTACTCTTAGGAGAGTTTGTTTGTTAAGACCTTGGTGCCTGAAGGCATCCAGAAAGCAAGCTAAACCTTTGTTAGCCTACAGGGAAAGCTTTTAGCAACATTCTCTATAACTGTGTTTAAACATTAGGTTTCTATATGGTCAGCATTAGCTAGCATGCACTAGTTCTCTATTGAATGAAATTTTGTCAAAGACTACTTAAAATACGTAAACATACTCTTCATTTTATCTCAGGATGACCCCTTTTGGCAGCATGACTCAAAGAAAAAGAAAAAAGAAGAGTAAGAAACAGTGAAGGAGGACAATCACAAAACAGAACAAGGATTTTGCTAAGCAATAATATCTGTAGAGGTCAACAACCTCTACACCTCTTTGGTGATCAAAAGACTTTCCAGGTCCATCTAAAACTTAGACAGCCATTCACATTAGTTTCCTAGTGGGTTTTCCAACTGCTAGGGAGAGCGCTGTAGTGGGGAATTCAGGATCTCTGGAAACAAAGGAGGAAAATGGTAGCTGTTTTGCTAATCCGTACTAAGCCAACAGAATCTCAGCCACAAGAACATTGACCCAATCCCTGAGAAATTTTTCCATGAAATTGGGGATTTTAAGAATGAGAACATTGTTTATTCCATAGCTCTCCCCTTTTTTTTAAATAGAGATGTTTTTTAATTAGACAAAGTCCAAGCTGATTCATTTCTAAAACGGCATTTCTTCCTTAAAACATTCTTTAAAAGAATTTTGAAACTTTATCAAAGACATTTACTTATTTAGAAATTCAACAAAAGAGTCTAATTGTGGTTTCCAGATGAAGATACATGATGGTGGAAAAGTATCATTACACAAAAGAAAGTGCAGGCAAGAAAGCTAAATTTATGGTAGTGAATGGCCAAGAAGATAAATTGTCATGGTAATTCTTCCATTATAATGTGGATAGAATAGAACTGTGGCATGCCGGTTACTGAGTAGTTTTGTATAGCATTGAAAAATCACATCCTTTCGCATCAGTTACATTACTTTGAATTTGACATGTACTTGTCTCTAATTGCCTCTTAAACACTAAAAATGCAATAAATTCTACTAACTGGACTGGTCATAATAAAAGTTTCATATTAGGTGAAATTCATCTTTGTAGCCTTGCTACTTTCCATAGTTGCCCCTCTCATTTCCCTAAGAGAAGACTAAATGCTCTCATTTCAGAATCTTTGTGACTTTCAGTCCATACTTCCAAATTGTTTCTCATTTAAATTATCTCCTATCGTACTATTCAGAAACCTAAATACCCTAATGCTCTCTGCTTTCAGTGCCTTGACTACTTTCAATCTTCCACTACACATTCCAAAATTGTTTCTCACTTGAATAACCTCTCATCACACCACTAGGAAAATTCTCTAATCTTACTTTAATTATCTTGAAAGAATTGTTAATTGGTAGACACTGATATTTTGCTGTAGCTCATAACACCAATAGTCTCTCTCTTTGTAGATGTGCCTCCATCACTTACGCCCCCTCTGTCCTGTATGTAATCTCTTCTTCCTTACTGGCATTCATTCCCCTCATTCCATAAAAAGTCTCCATTACTTCTTTCTGAAATTACTTTTTTTTAATATTCTTCTCTCTCTAATTACTGACACATCCATTTTTTTCTGTTCTTTCTCTTCTCATCAAGCTGTTGATACATGCTCTCCTACCATTTACAACTCAAGCAGATTTGGGCTGAATCACATCCCAGAATTTGCTCTCAGGCCAACAGTCATTGTAATGTCTTCAAGACTAATAAATACTTTTCTATCTTTAATTTATTTAAGTTGTCTGTACCTATCACTATCATCAGTTATTGAAGGAAAATCCAATAGTACATGGATATACAGAGGTTTATTCCGTGGGGTAAAATGGCTAGCCTCAAAATGGTTCTTCCCATCCCTGAATAGAACTTATTTAGAAAATTCATCCTTCCAGGATCTTATACAAATTTTCAAGTTCAGAAACTTTATTTAATTAGGAAAGATAATTTATCAGATTCAGGACTCAATCTGAGGATGACAGTATGGTATATTGTTTAAAGCACAGATTCTGGGTCAGGCTGCATGCGTTGAATCCTGGTTCTGCCACTTTCTAGCCACAAGACCTTAAAAAAGTTACTTAACCTCTCTGTTCCTTGGTCTTCCACTCTTTAAGATTAGAATATTAGTAGAAATGTTGCAAGGAATGCATGGGATAAAAACACATAGAGCACAAAAAACAGTATCTTCTCATTACAAGTATTAACTATTATTTAATTATTTAATTAACTATTAACTATTAGAACTTTAAACCAAAAAGACAATAAGAGACTGATATGTGGGAGTTTGATATAAACCTACACCCTGACATAATCCTTTGATGACTGAGACCAAAACTGGAAATAACTAGAGAAGGAATTTGGACATGTCATCATTCAGTGTCAGTCAATATAAGGAATGATTGAACTGAAAGCCAGTAGATAGAGGAAGAATTTTCTTCTAGAATAGGAAATTGTCATTAGTGGACAGGAAATAGACTGAAAAGTTCATACTACTTGCAATTGCAGGATAGATATGTTTTTGGATGCTGTAGGAGGGAGCCAGTCCCAACCTAGAAAGGAGTCACTTGACTATTGCTTCCTTCAATCCATTGCCCAAAAGTTCGTCTATCTATATTCCCTTGAGAAAGGAGTAGACATTGAAACCAAGGTTTACTCCTACCTTCAGCACAGGCAACAAAACAGACTGGAAAATACGCTGGCATTCTGTGGACTCCTGCGTCAGCACAATTTATAAGACACCATGAGGATCTGAGCAGACTGGACTTTTGTTATTTCTTCTTATGAGATTTGAGATAATTTGACTTTGAATTAATATCTGTGTAGGACAATCTCCAAAAGCTTAGGGCCACTGATATGAGAAATATATGCAAAATATTAGATATATTTTTTCCTCCATAAAATAAATTCCCTTGCTGCCCTTTTTTCACTAAATTTAAGCCATGTGACCTATTACATAGGAAAAGGCAAGGCGATTGCAAATACAGTGAGAAAGGGAAAGTAGATAATTCTTCTGGTTCCAGAAGGAAGGGAGGAAAAGGAAAAGAAAGAGAATAAGTAAATTATTTTCTTGTTGTTCTCAAGGTTGAATCAAAAGAAGGTAAATATTCAGTGGAAAAAAAATCTATAGTGTGGAGGGAATCATAAGCCATGATGTTGTATACTGCTAGGCATTTTGGCCTTTGATGGGAAATTGTTCCAAAGTCAAAAAACAATGGCTTACCTGCAGCACATTAAAAATATAGCAATACATTTTTAGATAAGGAGAGGCCAGAGTTTCTCCTGCTCAGCTTTCAAGTCTCTTTGAAAGGATACAAACATTTCTGTATGTTCCCAATGGGAGTCAGAGGGCCTGCAGGATTCCTGCAGATGGTGACAGATTGAATAGATTTAGAAGCAACAGAAGGAGGAAGCAACCAAGATTCAGAAAGAACCAGAATGGTATTGAGCCACTTGAAGGTGAACTTCAGAATTTTGACAGCACCCAGAGTACAGAACACTTCGATAGCAAATGTCTGTGGGGAGCCCTGTGACCTGGCGTATGAGGGACATCTGCATAGAGGTCAGTGAAATCCTCAAAGTTAGCAAAAGGATGAACACATGAACTGACTGCTCCTCTTCAACCACCAAGATGACTCCTAAGCTATTCTCCAAACACAGAAGACATCTTGGCGAATCAATTAATGAAAGAGAAACAGCCCTGATAGGGAGCTTAGACTTTAATAAATATCAGAATAGCAGAAACACAATTTTATTCTAGGCAGCCCAGCTAAATTATTACATACCCCTGCTCCCTTGCAGCCCATAGCAGTCAGACAGATGGATGTTAAAGTTGATATCAGACTTCTGGAATGGTCCTTAAATGGGGGGACAAACAGCTAGTCCGTTCGCTGTCCTCTTTCCTGCTGCCTGGAACGTGGGTGTTTCAGATGGAATTGTGAATGACTTCTTGTGAATATGAAGCTGGAACTGCACGCTAAGCCTGGCAGAGGAGAAAGAGAGACGAGGCATGCGGTCCTGCAGGCCTAGGGTGGTCTCATATCTGCTGTCATCTGCCTTTCTCGAGAACCAGCTCTTAATTGCTTATTGTTTTGAAGTAGTATGTGAGAGAAAAATAATTTGTTTAAGCTGATATTATTCGTGCTTTCTGTTTCCTAAGTGACACAGAATTTGGTATCTAAAACTGTGATGCCGCATAAATGTGGAATTGGCTGAATGGAAAGGCTGGGAGGTGAATAATAAGGACTCAAAAATATCACCTGGAAACCTGGTGACCCTTGTAATGTAGCAGAAGAATATTTGTTCAAACTTTCACCTTCCTTACCTTGAACTGCAGACTGAGTCATCAGGCTATAGCATTAAGAGAAATGTAAGAAAAGATTTAGAATCTTTGCGTATATTGGCTCTTTGTTCTATGTTTAGCAAAATCCTACAAAACAGAGAAACGGACGGCAAAGCTGACAGTCTCTTACCTTTGAGTATTGCAGGACTGAAGAACCAAATAAACACTTCTTTTCTTCAGTCTGAAATGATTAGCAATGGTTGCAAGATAGGAGCCTTATCTCGAGATAACACAACGTGGCGTGTGGTAGGAACTCTCATGTGTTCAAATGCTGGATATTTGAAAAACATTTAATTGGGGTCGGCCCGGTGGTGCAGCCGTTAAGTGTGCACATTCTGCTTCAGCAGCCTGGGGTTCGCCGGTTCGGATCCCAGGTGCAGACATGGCACCGCTTGGCAAGCCATGCTGTGGTAGATGTCCCACATATAAAGTAGAGGAAGATGGGCACGCATGTTAGCTCAGGGCCAGTCTTCCTTAGCAAAAAGAGGAGGATTGGCAGCAGATGTTAGCTCAGGGCTAGTCTTCCTCAAAAAAAAAAAAAAAAACATTTAATTGATCATTGAGAAGCAGTTTTTTACAACTACTGTGTGACTGCTTGGACAGCAAAGTCAGACCCAGTTATCCCTGGGAACTCCAAAATTCCCTGGGCTTTACCTGGTAAAGAAATATGCAAAATGGGCAAGCTACTAAAGAGGCACATAAAATAGGTATTTGATGGAGGGTACAGTATAGAGAGTAGAATGAAAATGATTTGAGCGATGGCTCACACACACCATTGAAGCGCTACATAATTGGTCAGTTATAACTTTAACGTGTAGTTAAATAGTGTGGTTGTCTACAACACTATCTCAAAGCTCTATAACTTATGGCTTACTCTTTGGCAATACTCTTCTAATTTGTCTCTTACCTTCCTTAAGTGATACATACGATTTATTTTTAAATATTTCAGGCAAGAAGAAGAGAATTACATATATATAATCATATTATATGTATGTGCTATCACATATTATACCCACATATACTGCAAATGATCATATATAATATAACAATATAAATAATGGGTAACTGCCACCCAGCCTAAATTGTAAACATTTTTAAGCACAGTTGACATCTTAGTTCACATTCACTTCCCTGCTGTCCTCTCCCACCAGAGCTGACTATAATCCTGAATTCGATCTTTATTATTCTCCTATATGTTATACATTTCCCACTTATGCACATGTCTCTAAATAATGTTGTTGCAAATTTTTCCATATAAATATACTATATTTACTACTATACACTCTTCTGAAAATTCCTTTAGTCAACTTTGTATGTTTTAGTTTTACCCAATTTGCTAAATACAAATCTAGTTCACATTTTTACTACTAAGTTGATTTCCACTGAATAATTGTATTAAATGTATTCGTTTGGCTGTTTACATTGTTTCAGCATTTCATTATCGTTACTGTTGTTTTGCTATAGGAAAAGATGATACAAACATTTTTTCTATATTTTTTTCTTGTACACTTGTGGAAGAGGTTCTCTATGTTAATACACTTTTGGACCACAGAGTATGGGGGTCACAGAGTGTGCACATATTTGAGTCTACTAGGTATTGTCAGATTGCTCCCCAAAGTGGCTGTAACAGTTTACACTTCCACGAACGACAACATATGAGATTTGCTATTTCTCTACATCCTTACCAATGCTGTTATTAGAAGACATTTAAATTATTGTCTAGATTAGGAGCATGATAGGTATTTAATCGTAGTTATAATTTTACATTTCCATAATTTCTGGAGAAGTTGAAATTATTTTAACATATTTATGGATTATGCAGCTCCTTCCTAGAAAGTGAATTTATATATATTGCCACTTTTACAATTTAGCATTTTTGCATCTTATTTTCTATTTATAGGAGGGTATTTTAAGTCTAGATACTAAATCTTTGCCAGTTATGCACAATTCAAATACATTCTCCCAACCTGAAACTTGGCTGTTGCTCTTTTCAGGTAAAGCAATAAATTTGAATATTATCAAGTCATCATACTTTTTTCTCTCTGTTTTTTTATTTTCAGATATCTTAATAAATACTCTGTATCCTCCAGTCGTGAAGAAAATTCATATTTTCTATTCAAATTTTAAAGTTTTCTTATATAGAATTATTAAATACCCAGGAATTTTGTATATGATTCACTTTTTTAAATGGAAGACCATTTTTAGCATCACTTGTTAACTTCTTCTATCTTCACCGATCTGTAATTCCACCTCCGTGGTATATAAAGTGTTCAAAGATACATGGGTCCATCGCTGAGATCCTTCTTCTGTGGCATTGATGATTTGTCTTCATCACAGCAAAATTCCAGCGTCTCAATCCCCATCGCTTTATGGTATGTCTTTCTTGTGTCACTGCATTGACTCCCTTCGTGTTCTTCCTTAAAATTATCTTGTGCATGATCAAATCTTTGCTAGTCCATACATATTTTCAAATCAATTTGTGAATTTCCACCAAAAAATGATATTTTGATTAGATTTACAATGAATTTATTCATTAATTTTGAGAGAATTGACACCTTTGTGATAACGAATCTTTTTTATACACGAATGCAGTACCTATTCAGTTGTTGATACCATCTTTTATGTCGTTAATAAAATTTTCTCAGTAAGGGACTTGGAGGTCTTTTGTCAAATTCATTCCTGTGTACATCATATCATAAATTTTATACTAGGGATATTTTCTCATTCTTTTTATGTAGTGAAAAGGGATGTAATTAATTGGAAAAGGACTTTGTAGTCAAGAAACTTGCTTAAAATCTTATTCAGCCTATTAATTTGTCAGTATGTTGTCATGGCTTCTTCTCTCCACTCCCGATAGTATTTATCTTTGTCTTTCTGTGTTGGTTAAGGCCTCAGATATAATGTTGGATTAAAGTGGTTAGAAAAGACATTTGTTCTCATTTCTTGCTTTTGAAGAATATGCTCCTACCATTTCACCATTAAATACTATATTGTTCTTCATCAGCTCTAGGAAGTATCCTATTATCCTCAGTTTACTAAAAGTTTTTATGATAAATGGGTACTGATTTTCAGTAAAGACTTTTTCCATAAGTATGTATCTACTAATACATTTTTCACTCCTATAATTTTAAAAAAGGAAAATTATGTAAGTAGATTCTCTAATAAATCTAATCCATCCTTGCATGCTGGGATGAACCGTCTTGGTCACCATAAACTATATTTACTATACTGCTGGATTTATTTTGCTAATATTTGTGGGATGTTTACCTTTGTTCATACTGGCATTAACCCTATAATGACCATCCTAGATTTTCTACCAAAAACAAAAGTGAAAAAAAAGAAAACTCATGGAACACACAGTACATAAAATTTTCAAGGTTTTTTACATGGCTCTCACTTAAACTTCTTAACGGCTTTGTAAGGTGTAGTCTTTTTATACTCATTTTTCAGCTAATAAGCTGAAATTTGAGGAGAGAGAATAACTTTCTCAAGGACCAAAATTGTTTGACGGCAGAGGTAGCATTCTGAAAAACTCAGTTATATTATCTTCGTTTGCTTTAGGCCCTGTTCAAATGGCAGATTATCCCAAAAGCATCCATAGACACCTAGACTTTTTTTTAATCCTTTCTCTCTCTACCTTCCTACTCTCTTTACCTTCAGTTTCTGAACACCGTGTCTTTGTGACTTTCTTATCCCCTTCATTTTACGTTGCTGTAATATAATTACATGTATATTTCTCATACATTTGCCTTGATTGTAAGCTCTAGAAGGTCAATAATTGTCCTTTATCTGTTTTTTGAAATTGTATGCTGTGCCTTGCATGTTGCTTTGTAAATATATAATAATTACCAAACAGATATTTTCTTGGTGAATTGAATTATTCTTACTTGAAGCCAGAGTTTATATTTTGGAGAAGTTAGTTTTTCTTGTATTGTATAAGAGAGAAAATTCCCTTGAGTAGTGAAGGAGAAAATTAGTTTAGAAGAGAAACAAAGTAATTAACATAAGATATGAAACAAGCAATAAAGACAGTCAAAATATAACAAAGACAACGAAATTAAAATGGCATTAAGGGAAATATCAAAGTCATAAGTATCAAAAATGGTAAACCAAAATTGCAATTTATTAAGTTGTATATAATCAACTTTCTAAAAATAAATTTCTTACAGAGTATTTCTGCAGCCTCCATTGGGTAAAGTTACCAGAAACTGAGGGAATTCAAGACCCCAAGAAAAACAAATGAGGAAACTGAAAGGAAAACGCAGCACTTTATCAGGCTGGGGAAATGTCTGTGAAGATTCCAGAGGAAAGAGATAGAGGGAGTAGAGATAGAAGCACCAAAATCTCTTTCATTTTTGTTGACTAGTTCCATTTTGTTATTTAAAGTGTATTTTTATTCCTGTTTCTCTGGAAACTGAAACTTTGAAATCACAGTATAAGAAATATTTTCCCTCATCTATCCTACTTCTTATATTGTTTTTAATTTTTTTATCTTAATAAAACAAGTGGCATTGTGCAATTTTAATTCAGATTGCATTTATTGCCTCTTTATATGAAGATACACATCTGTTCAGAGCATACATTTGGGGCATATTGGGATCACAACGCCCACAGGTCAGTTATCTCATTTATATACTTTAAAGACATATTCACATATTTAATCACTTATTTATTAGTGTTTTATTTGTATATTCATTTTTCCCTTAGAGGAAAAAAAAAATATATTTATAAGCCATGGCTGTAGATATCAACACGGACACAGACCTCATGAGCCTATGCTCTAATCATGGGGTAAAACCCGGTGAAACACTTGAGAATAACAAAATATGTAACCACAGTACTAATTATAACTACAAGAATTTTTGAGAAAATATAGTTTGGTTGCAAATTTTGGAAGATGTTTCATAACTTGGGTCTTAAAGGATCTACCATACTAAAAAATGTGGAAGTCAGATGGGAAATCACTCTGAGTAAAAATATAACTTAAGATGGAGGCTAAAATTAATATTCTATTGAATAGTAAAAATGTAGATAATTCTATATTGGAGTCCAAGAGAGCTATTTGGTAGAAGTGAAAAATTGGCAATATTGGCTAAGTGATAAGAGATTTTAAAAGTTAGTAAACTAGTTTGATGCTATTTCTGCTGAATTATAAATTCTTGGACCATAATTTACCTCTAGTACCTGTGAATGCAACCTTATTTAGAAATAGTCTTTGCAAACGTAACCAAGTTAAGAAGAGGTCATACTGGATTAGGGTAGGCACTACTCCAATGACTAGTGTCCTTACAAGAAGGGGCAAATTTGGACCCAGAGACACACAGACATAGGGAGAAAACCATGTGACAATGGAGGCAGAGTTTGGAGTGATGCAGCTGTCGAGGCACCAAGGATGGCCAGCAACCACCAAAGGCTAGGAGAGATGCATAGAACAGATTCTCCCTCAGAGGCTCCAGAAGGAATCAATCTTGCCAACACCTTGATTTCAGACTTCTAGCCTCCAGAGCCATGAGAGAAAAAATGTGTGCTGTTTTAAGCCACTCAATTTGTGGTGATTTGTTGTGGCAGCCCTAGGAAACTAAGATCACGCCTCATGTGAAAACAATTTCTAAGTGGCTCAAACAATGTTTTAAGTTTTTATTGTGAAATAAACATAGCTTCCCAAGAAGTTGCCAAAAAAAGTACAAAGAGATCTCATGCCCCCTTTACCCAGCCTCTCCTTTTAACATCTTGCATAAGTAGAGTACAGCATCAAAACCAGGAAATTGATGTTGGCACAATCCATAAACTTATTCAGATTTCACCTGTTATACATGCACTCATGTGTTTGTGTGTGTCTATGCAATTTTATCACAGTGGTAGCTTCATGTAAGCACCCTAAGAATCAAGATACTCATCCATACTATCAACAAACAAATCTCCTTCAGGCTACACATTTACAGCCATACCCAGCCCTCCTCCTTTCCCTAAACTCTGATAACCACTAATCAATCCTCCATCTCTATAATTATGTTATTTCACTAGTGTAATGGAATCATGTAATACATATCATTTTGGTATTGGCTTTTTTCATTTGACGTAATTTTCTCGAGGTTCATTAATTGTTGTGTATGTCAACAATTTGTTTCTTTCTATTGTTGAATAGTATTCTATGGTGTGGATATACCACAATTGTTTAACCATTCACATATTGAAGGACATTTGGGGAGTTTCTGGCTTTATAATATTGAAAATATAGCTTCTATGAACACTTATGTACTAGTTACTGTGTGAAAATAAATTCTAATTTCTCTGAGGTAATTGCTTAGGAGGGAAGTTTTTCTGGGCCACATGGTTGAGTCCATTGTTCTTTTAAAAAGGAACTATACTATTTTTCAGACTAGCTAGGTCATTTTATTTATTTATTTATTTATTTATTTATTTTTGAGGAAGATTAGCCCTGAGCTAACTGCTGCCAATCCTCCTCTTTTTGCTGAGGAAGACTGGCCCTGAGCCAACATCCATGCCCATCTTCCTCTACTTTATATGTGGGACGCCTACCACAGAATGGCTTTTGCCAAGCGGTGCCATGTCCACACCCGGGATCCGTACCAGTGAACCTGGGGCCACCAAAGTGGAGCCTGTGCATTTAACCGCTGCACCACTGGGCCGACCTGCTAGGGCATTTTAAATTCTCATATATGAGTGAACCAATTTTTCCACATTCTCACCACCTTTTAGTTTTCTCACTATTTTTTATTTTAGCCATTCTGACTGGCATATAGTAACATGTTATTGCAGTTTTAATTTGTATTTTCCTAATCGTAATACATTTTAACATCTTTTCATGTGATGACGTGCCACCTGTATACCGTCTTTGTTGAAATGTCTATGCACACTATTGCCCATTTTATAATTTTATTATTTTTCCAATGTCGGTGTTTGAGAGTTCTTTTAATAGTAGAGATAAAAGTTCTTTGTTGACTAAGAGATTAATAAATATATTCTCCAAGTCTACAGATTGACTTTTCATCCTCTTAACAGAGTTCTTCACAGACTATATAAGTTTTTAATTTTAGTGCGGTCGATTATCAATCTTTTCTTTTGTGAATTATGCTTTTGGTATCATATCTAAAAGCTCTTCATCTGGGCTTAGGCCCTCAAAATTTTTCCCCATACTTTTGTCATGAAGTTTTATAGGTTTATATTTTAAGTCTATGATCTATTTTGAGTTAATTTTTATATAAGGTGTGAGTTTTACATCGAGATTTATGTTTTTGTCTATGGATGTCCAATTTCTCTAGCCCCGTTTTTTGAAAAGTTATCCCTACTCCATGCAACTGTTTTTTGTTCCTTTGTCAAAAATTAATCAGGCATATTTGTGTGGATCTATTTTTGAGTTGTGTATTTGGTTCCACTAATGTATATGTCTCTCATTCTGTCAATACCGCATAGTCTTGATAGTAGCATGAACATGGCATGTCCTTTTTTCTTTTAAAGATTTTATTTTTCCTTTTTCTCCCAAAGTCCCCTGGTACATAGTTGTGTATTTTTAGTAGTGGGTCCTTCTGGCTGTGGCATGTGGGAGGCCGCCTCAGCATGGCCTGATGAGCAGTGCCACGTCCGCACTCAGGATTCGAACTGGCGAAACCCTGGGCAGCTGAAGCAGAGCATGCCAACTTAACCACTTGGCCATGGGGCCAGCCCCTGGTATGTCCTTTCAAATATTGTCTTTCATTTATTTCATCAGCATTTGATAGTTTTGTTAGATTTATACCTAATTATTTCATTTTCTTTGGTGCAATTGGAAGTGATATTGCATTTTTTATTTTGTTTTTCAATTGTTTATTGTTGGTATAGAGAAATGTAATTAATTTCTGTGTGCTGATCTTAAATCCTGTGACTTAATTATTAGTTCTAAGAGAGTTTTTTTTTTCCTGTGGATTATTTTGGATGTTCTATATACACGATCATGTCACCTGTAAACAATTTTATTTCTCTTTCTTCTTCACTTTACAATCTGTTTGTGTTTTATTTATTATTCTTTTCTTATTGCAGTGGCTAGAAATTCCAGAATTATGTGAATATGCGTGTTGAGAACAGACATCCTTGCCTTGTTGCTGATCTTAGAGAGAGAACAGTCAGTCTTTCATCCTTGAGCATGATGTTAGCTGTAGATGTTCTTTATGAGGTTGAGGAAGTTCTCCTCTATTCTTAGTGTACTAAGAGTTTGCTTTCTTTTCTAAATCATCAATAGGTGTTGAATTTCTTCAAATACTTTTCCCATGTCAATTGATAACATGATATGATTTTTCCTTTTTAGTCTGTTGATATGGTGGATTACAGTGATTTTCAAATATTGCATCACCCTTTCATACGTGATATCAGTCTCACTCATTCATGGTTTATTATTATTTTTATATTTTTAAAATTTATATAAATATACTTAGTTATTAAAAGCTAAAAAGTTTAAACCATATATATTTATACAAATATATAAAAGTCATATTTGATTTACTAAAATTTTATTGAAGATTTTGCACCTACATTCATGAGACTTCCATCTTGAAAGGCAACAAGTGACTCTGACTGAGGTTTCAGTGAGCTTCTCTAAGATGGTGGTGGGAAGGTTTCTACCATTTGGATTGTTGAAACAAAAGAGGGAAAGCTCGCTAGGAGAGACATAAGAAATTAATGCAGGTAATATTAGATAATGCCTTATTTTTATCTTGAATAGAAAATAAATATACTTTTAATAATATTTTGAATTACTTTGGTCTTCTGGAGTTCCAAATCTTCTGGTCATTGCTTCAAATATCTTAATTAATTTAAGGTATGGAAAGGAGAAAGTAGCATCCCTTAATATTTGCCAAAAACTCCAACAAATCCCCCTCAAATTAACTCAGTTATCAAAAGGTTTATTAGTTATCTTTTCAGGTTTCTTTCAAGCTCCACGTGCAGTGAGCAGGTATTGCTCAGATTGTTTTTAGGGTACTATGGAATATTTCCCCATGATACTCCTTCTAATTAACAGCAAAATAATATTTCAGCTGTCAAAATACATATTTGTGCTGTAATTACAATTTTCAGGGCAAGCTTCTTAAGTAGTTTCCAAGAAAAAAGTCTGAATACACTCTGATTGATTAACATAAAAACAATTTTAAAAATTCTATTATTTAGAAGTTAAACTACAGTCTGATACATGCATTTCAGAAAGATCTATGGCTAATTCAGAATAGTCTCAAATAATTTCTTATCAGAAATCATTAAAACTAATTAACATGGCTTAAAACTTGAATTGCACTTACCTGAACTATTCTAATGAAAATTTGAAATAAAGATAATTATAAGGAATAATTTACTCTGTTCACTCTTTACTTCTCATGCCAAGTAGTAAATCTTCTGATCTTTAATTATATGTGCTAACAATATTCTCACAAAATCTAACACTGATCTGTAAACAGGAGTTAGACAATATTTGTAAAACTTGATATAACATTAATTTACAATTTTCTGCTCTACAAGTGTTTGCATAAATAATGGATTGAGGTGTTGCTGTTTCCATGATCTTTGTTTAATTAGACACCCTTGGCAATTCAACAAGATTGTAGGGAAAAAATATGACAGATAATTTCTCCTTTGCATTAAATATAATTATGTGAGCTGCTTGGAAAAATACATTTTCAAAAATCTTCCTCATGCCACTGCAGATTTTCTGTACCATCTAATGAGAAAGCACTGTGTTTAATTTTTTTATAAAATCTTCACCATTCATTTTAATAGCTCCTGAAAAAGAAGACTAATGGTAACTGTGAAGGGAGGCATTACTAATCCACAGATACCCCCTTCTCAGCAGACCTTTCACACACACACACACACACACACACACACACACAGATGAAATTCTATTTCTTTTAGAGATCTATAGACAAAGAGGTGAGAACACAGATCTCCAATGTGGAATATACATTATAAATCTATATAGGAAACAGTGGCAAAACGTGGTCCTGAAATTTAGGATTAAGTTAGTCCTCTCTCACAAACCCGTGTGTACATATCCATACCGCCCCTGCCCCCATATGTACAGATACTTCACTAGGAGGGTGGAAATAAAATCCTCCATCCTAACACAAAATAGTCCTTAAAAAAGTAAATACATTCTTACGATACAAGTAAAGCAGTTTATGTGCTATCTCTTATTAGAGTCTTCTTTATTATAACATCATAACATCTGATACTAGAGGAAAAGATACCAGTTGCCAAGTTCCGCCTATTAGCACACAGCTTCCATCAAATTTAGTATTACTTTATTCGTAAAAAATAGGTTTTAAAAAGTCCTTCACAAAGAAAGACCAGGATAAACAAAAACAAAATCTATCTTCAAAGGCAAATAATGTTACCATAAGGAGGTCTGTGTGTGTGAGAGAGAGATTAAGTATCTTCAGAACATCAGATTTTCAGATGTTCAAGAGATTCAAGAAGTTCTAACTTCCTAACACAAGGACAGAGAATTAGGAAAGAAGAGAGTATAAGAAAGTGCTTTTGAAAAACTAAAATATCACCATTAACATAAAAATGTCTGCACAGAAGGGAAACAATTCTGTAACAGAGCACAAGGCTCACTGAGCACTTAGTTCCAAGCAATATGAAATTAAAAAAGAAATTTACACATAGACAAATTATTGTAAAATGCTATACATGAAAGATAAAAAGAATTTTCTAAATTCTTTCAGATAGAAAATAATAAAACAACAACAGACAAATAGACTCCCAAGAAACAGGCATCATGGGGCCAGCTCCCTGGCCTAGTGGTTAAGTTTGGCATGCTCCACTTTGGTAGTCCAGGTTCAAGATTCAGTTCCCAGGTGCAGACCTACACCACTTGTCAGGGGCCATACTGTGGCAGAGACCCACATACAAAATAGAATATTAGCACAGATGTTAGCTCAGGGTGAGTCTTCTTCAGCAAAAAAATAATAGCCATCAGAATAGCATACTTTTCATCAGTGAGAGGAGGTATTAAGAAGCAGTAGAACAAGGTCTCAAAGTAGAGGAAGGAAAATGGGATAAAATCTAGAATTTTATATTCCACAAATTGTTAATCAATTTTAAATTGATAAGAAATGTTCATTAACAAAATCACTGAACATTTGCTTGCATAGAAATGTCCTCTCAGAGAAATTATTTGCATAATGACTTCAGAAAATGAGAGTGAAAGCCAAGAATTGTGAATATATTTTCTTATGGTCTTTATTCTGAACCTTTTCCCACCCCTTATTCTCCTAAAGCAGCAGTAGGGAGCTGTGGCAGTAGTGAGCTAACTTATTTTTAATACTGTTATTGGGACAAATTGAAATCCTGTCAATTAAAACTATATGGTATATTGACTTTTAGAAAATGACTCACCTGACATCTAAAAGATATTTTAATACATAGTTCTAGCAAAGAGAATAACCAAATTTAATCAAAAATGTTGGCTGTTAACTGTAGTGTTGCAAAATATAGTCATACTCCAAAAATATGTAAACACAAAGTCATCATGGTTTAAGACTTAGAAAAATATAAAAAGTAAAAGTACATTTGCCCATGGTACTAGGAACATTCACTTTTGAATTGCACTGCTCCTGTGACATTAGAAATCTGAAGAGGTAATGCAATTGTGTACACCACTCGTTTGGAATTGAACAATAGCAACACCATCATAATAATAAGCCAATATTTATCAATTTTCAACTTTATCAAGCAAACCACAGAGAAAGCATAAAACTTTTAATTATCTTAACACAGTAGAGTATATACCTAGTATCAGTTTAAAGTGAAAGTCAAGGGAAAGAAGTAGAGAGGTACTAACATGCTCACCTCACGAAATGGAAATTCAAAAGATAATGTTTACGTGGATGATTTAAAAAATTAGAGATTTCAGTAGTTTTTTAAAAAAACTAACAAGGATAACCCATTGAAAAGTTTCATAGTATTAAAATAAATTAATAGCTAATCTACTATAGGCCAAAGACAATGGAAAAATATCTACAGCTGATGAAAGAAAAACTAACAGGATAAGCGTATATGTTACATACATGAAGGTGAGTGCCAGAACAGCTCCCAACAGGGATGATCCGAGCCTGGGTGAGCAGAGTTGGGCACACAGGAGGTTCGGGCCAGGAAGTGCTGAGTTTCTTTTTAACGCCATCAACACCATTTGCTTCTATTTTTTAAAAAAAATATCTGTATCACCTTGATCTAATTTTTATAAATTAAAAAAAAAATGGTCCAAGTTTCAGTGGCACTTTATTTACTGTGGTGTGAGTTTTGACAAAACTGATGTTAAATAGTTCTTATAATTTAAAAAATGATAAATTTTGTTCCTTATATTGCTATAAAAAAGAGAATTATTGAGATTCCTGCAAAATATTTTCTTAATGTTTTAATATTTCAGACACTATTTCTGTCCTATAAAATGTCATTTTTTATTTTTCTGAAGTTAAAAAGTATAAAACCGTACAATGAATTCCACTACAATTATTTTTCCTGGGTTTTTCTCCTTAACTTTTCTTTTTTAATTTCTGTAATTATAATGGTTAAGAGTTTAGGTATTTGAGGCTCTGGCCCAGTGGTATAGCAGTTGAGTTTGTGTCCTCCACTTTGGTGGCCCAGGGTTCACTGTTAGGATCCTCGGCCCTGACCTGCACAGCACTCATCAAGTCATGCTGTGGTGGCGTCCTACATATAAAATAGAGGAAGATTGGCACAGGCATTAGCTTAGGGCAAATCTTCCTCAAGCAAAAAGAGGGACATTGGCAACAGATGTTAGCTCAGGGCCAAGCTTCCTCACCAGAAAAAAAAGGAAGAAGAAAAGGAGTTTAGGTATTTGAATGTTAAGAAGTCAGAAAATAATAAAACCATTAATAATGGGAGTTAACATTATTGATTGAGTACAATGAGTCAGGCACTATACTACTTATTTTACATGCATTATCTCATTTGTTAATCACAATAGCCTTCTCTCAGGAATTCTTATGACTTCTCTTTTAAAAACAAGGAAGTAAGGGCTAAAAAGGAAAAGTAACTTGTTTGAGATTTATTTTTTCATTTTGTTAATGGATATTTATTAAACAGACTCTATTCTAGATGTTTGGTACATATCAATGGAAAAAACTAAACAAAACCTTTGCCTTCATAGGGCTTACATTCTACTGTGTGGATATAGTAATTTGAAAATAAGTAGACTAAGTAAATTGTATAGTCTTCTATAAAATTGTAAATGCTATGAAAAAATATATAGCACAAAGCAGATTGGTAGGGCAAATTTAAATATGGTGGCCTTGGCAGGCCTCATTGTGAAGATGACATTTCAGCTACCTCTCAAAGAATGTGAAGAAGACAGTCATGTGGCTATCTGCTTGAATGTCGTTGAAGACATGCTAGTGGAAAAGCTTTGAGACCAGAAGACGAGGTCAAGGGTGTATCTGGAGGAGACAGGGAAACTGTAAAGAATAACGTAGGGTCCCACTGGCCATTATAAAGAATTTTATTTACTAATACTCTGGAAATGATATGAGGAACAAAACAGTGAGTATACCTGTGTGGATGAGGTCACTCCCAACAAGGAAACCACATTTCACCTGGGCCTAGAAAGGTTAGTAAGAATCCATCTCACATCCTCTGGAGAGAGGAATGTGGGCACAGGTGAGAGGAAATACCATGTCAAAGGTACCAAGGCAGGACTGTGTGTGGCATGTGAGAGAACAGGGTTTCAGCACAGGAAAAATCAGAAGATTAGAATGGAACAGATATTGGAATGTGATGCTATAAGGGGATTTAGAAGTTTGTTTTTTAGGCTATTGAGCACCAGACAATGTAGGTAAATGGGTTGAGTCCAGGTGTCCCTTTTAAACTTATCCTATCCAACAAAATTAACAACTTTTGATTCTATCTTTTCATTGAACTTGGTTCTTAAACTAGGGATCAAATGTGTTTTTCAGAAAGATCCCTCTGATGGCATCGTGGAGGATATACTGGACAACACAATTTTAAAAAAATTTAAAAAATGCAAGTAGCATGCACTATTCCAGGATTTTGAGCCTAGTGCTATGGCAGTCCAGAGGAGGAAGCAATTACTACTTATGTTAGATGATTGGGTGAGATATAGCAGTTGGTCCTTCAGTGACTTATAGGAATCGCATCAGTATTGAAGAGGAAAATTTCCATATAGCAGACAATATAAGGCTTAAAAACAAGAACAAGGTGTCAAGTCTGTTAAAATAAATAATTACATACAACAGAAAAACACACAAACTAGAGCCTACTTCACGAGCTACAAATGTTATTTACCAAAAATTTTGCTTGCATCTAACAGTTATTAAAGATGAGGCTTCCAACAGCAAGTGTCTTTTCCAGTACTAGAGTAAGCCTTTCTAATTCTTATTTGAAAGATTAGAACTTTGAATTTGGTAACCTTTAATGTTTCTTTTAGTTCCATAAATCTATGAAATGCCAAAAATAAAATTTGCACATGTGTACTTTTATTTTGCTAACCTTCAAGTAATTTTCATTATTTAGATTAGTTATTTTTCTCTAAAGTGGAGTCTGACCTGTAGTAGATGTAGTTTTGTACTATAAAGCTAGCCTAAAGGCTTTTCTACTTATTCAAATAAACAAATATTATAAATGCTACATACCACAATTATTTTTAAGTCTGTAAAAATATCAGATTTCCAGGTGACCTTTATGTTGCTCATTAGATAAACTCTCTCTTTTATGAGACTCATACAAAATTATTTGTTCCCACTGTGACAACTTCCTTCCTGTCACTAATACATGCTTGAGCTAATTTTTCCACAAAGGAAGAGATATAAACACTTGTTCAAACATGACTTCACTCAGTAAGGGGTAATGTAAACTACACAAGTACCCTGTCTCTATATTCTTCCATTCTTATGTACTCCTTTGAATTGAAAGACATTAGATAGAGCTTCAGCAGGGAGGGTGGAATGAAATACCCAGTGATTCTTTTGCAATTAGTGAAAAAACTAATACAATAATCATATATGAGTAGATTTTACACAATTCTTTAGTATATTTCTTTCCAAAGGACATTGTCAGTGCATGTTTACATTGAGCTTTAGGATTGAGTGTTTATGTGAAATATTTTTTTCTGCATGTGAATCTTTCAATGATGTTCACCAAAGTGCCATCTCTCACAATCTTTTCCAGTGTACTAAGTAATAATATTAAGTATCACAGTGTACTGGGAAAATTGTGTTCTTATTAATATGACCTTGCATATAACAGTGATAGTTTACTTTCTATTTTTCTAAAGAAGAAATTGTAGAATTTGGTATCTAATGAAGAAGGAAGTGTGATTTCAATTCTGGATGGTTGGAGAGACCTAAAAAACCAATCTCTTACTTCTATAAGTGGAATAAAACACTGAATTCTCTTAATCTTCAATATAGTTTAAATGAATAATTTATTTTCATAACTGTCAAAAATCCTTATTACCTCTGAGAATATGACACTTATTAAATTATTATAATCTCCCGTACTGAATGAGGAATAGCCTGTTAAACAGTTTAGTCTTCATGTGATAAGAAAAATCTAGGTTGGAAAAAAATAATTTATGAATCTTGTTTCTCTCCCACTCTCAACAAAATATTAACTCTATATTAGACTTTTCTCAAGAGATTAAAGTTTACATATACGTATTTAAGCACATTGAATTGAACAAGTCTACCTGTTTTAGATTCACTCATGGAAAATATCTTTTTAGGACCTAATCCATGGGAATGCAGTAGCGAATGAGAAAAATCCTGCCCTCAGAGCTCTTCTTCTAGTTTCAGAGACATGCACTATAAAATAAACAAGTAAATAAATTAGCATATAACTTATTGGTAAGTGAAAAGGAGAAAAAGAATAAAGCAGATTGAGGCATTAGTGATGGAGCCAGTGGCTATAGATTAAGAGGTTAGGGAAGCCTTTCTGATGTGTTGACTGGAGACTTGGATGAAATAAGGCAGCAAGCTGTGCCATGAAAGATTAACCCTGACCAAAGAAAGGTCTGACCTTTTGTCCCCAACTCCTGAAAGGTAACCTCCAAGCCTTTGAAATGTCCTGCCTTATAAGAATGCCTTTGTTTACTTGGGGACCTTGGACCATGCCAAATAGTCTATGATAACCATATGATTTACGGTGGGCCACATGGTATCAGCTCAACTTCTAGAGGGACTGGAGACTAAGTTCAGCCACGCAGGTGTTCATCTTTGTTTATATAATCAATCTCCAATAAAATCTCTGGACACCAGGGCTTGGGTGAGCTTCCTTGGTTGACAATACTCCATGTGTATTGTCATACATTGTTGTAGGGAGAAATTAGTGCAGTCTACACGACTCCACCACAAGAGGACAACTGGAAGCTCTGCCTTCATCTTCCTGGACTCTGATCTATGCACCTTTTCCATGGCTGATTTTAATCTGTATCCTTTCACTGCAATACTCTATATCCATGAGAATAAATGTTATTCTGAGTTCTGTGAGTCCTTCCTGTCAATTATTGAACTTCAAGGTGATTCTAGGGATCACATGAATATTGCAGAAACCAGGTGAAAATCCAGATAAAGTTGATTATTTGGGGAGAAACTGAGTACAAAGGACTTGAGGTAAGAATGAAGAATGTGCCAAACTTCCACTGGATATTTCCCTAGATCTACAGTAGGCATATGTCTCTGCAAGGGATGACCAGTTTTATGCTTTCTGACTGTGCGCCTCTCATTCTCTTGTCATGACAGGTCAAGAAAACGTGCCCCTTTGGTCAACCAGAAACAATTAAGAAAGGTCCTTCAGGTAATCCCTTAATGGCTACTTGAACTTATTCAAGAAAGCCAGTCCCTGTAACATTGTATACCCAAACAATATCACTTCATTAGGAAGGATCTGGAATAATCTTGAAGGGCAATCAGAATCTTTTTCCCTATCTGCTAATAAAAACCACTCTTTGCTATTTAAAAAAATAAACCAGTGAGTACAATGTGCATGAGGTTTGGCATATTCGAGAGAGTGAAAAAATAAAACTATGACTAGAACAGAATTGGGATTAAAATAGAGAGTTGTAGAAGATGATGTGAATGAGAGAATTATATCAGACCACAATAAGGTGTCTGGATGTTATTAAGAATGTGCAAGCGACTTGAGGAGGAAAGCGTACAATCTGATTTACGCTTTGAAATCAAGTCCCAGCTGCCATGTGGAAAATATATTTAAGTGAGAAAGATTGGAAACAAGGACAAATTAAAGGCTGTTGAATTAATGTAGAAGAGAGATGAAGGTGCTTTGCACTTGGTGAGGAAGAGAAGTTAAGATAGTGAGAAATTGTCAGATTTGGGACATATTTTGAGATTATAGATAGCAAAACTTACTGATGGCTGGGACGAGGGAGATGATAGAAAGAGGGAGATCAAATGTACACACTCCAAGGATTTTGGCTTGATTAACTAGGTGCCTGGTGTTGCTAAGTACTAAGATGGGAACACTAGGGGAATGACAGATGTGTAGTGGAGATATCAGTTATTTTGCTTTAGATGTGTTTAAGTTTGAACTATCTATTGGATTTTTGCAAAGACATCAAATAGAAAGTTGGATATATGCATCTGGTACTACGAGATGATGTCATAGATAAAGATATATATTTGAGAATAGTTAGCATTTAGAAGGTATATATTAGAGTAAGCAAATTATGGTCCATGAGCCAACTCTGACCCAATAAATATTTCTATAAATAAAATTTTATTAAAACAGAGCAATACCCATTAATTTACATACTGTCTATGGCTGTTTTCACACTATATTGGCAAAGTTGCATAGTTGTGATAGAAACTATATGACCATGTAGCCTAAATCATCTGTTACCTGATGCTAATGTTTGCTGAGTCTTAATCTAGATGTTATGTAAAACCATGGGAATTAATAGGAACCCCCAGGACAATAGTGATTTTAACTCCCAGAAATTTCTCCTTTTACTTTAAGAATTGTGCCTATTTAAATGATAAAGTATATGGTCACTCTGAAGATACAAATTTTAAGCCATATGTAACAAATATAGTGAATATGCAGTACCGTGAGACTAGATGAGATCATCCAGAAAATAAATATAGTTGAATAAGAAATCTGAGGACTGAATCCTGAGAGAATCAAAAATTTAAAAGTTCAAATGAGAGAGAGCCAAAAGAAGAAATGGATTGGATATATGAATAGAGGTAGGAGGAATGTGTGCTGTCCTAGAAACAAAGTGAAAAAAGATAAGTTAAAATGTCTTGACTGAACATGCTATTGGCCTCTGATTCCATTGTTCGATTGTATATCATGTGTGAGTATTGTGATACACCAACTAAACTAAGAAACCCATTAAAATGATGGTAGCCTTGCCAAATAACAACAATAGCAAAACTCACCATGAAAACATTGATCAGGTTTGTGATTTGGAATTGCCTTCATACATTATTTCATAAAGACATCTTTGAAAAAAACCTATACTTTCCCCCAACCAAATGAACTTTTGTAGGGTTAAATCTTATTAAAAATTTTAGGACCCTCAGAATTGTTTTTTTTTTTTTTTATCTTCTGTTTCCATTTTTATCCTCCTGTCAACAGTGAACCATTTTCTCACTACATATACTTAATACTCTCTTTCTCTATGTACTGTCTTCATAGAATTAGCTAATATAAGTTCATCTTGCCTACTGAACCAACTGAAAGTTTAATTTAATTCTATTAATTACACACTTTATATTTATTGTATAAAATTATATATAGCAGAAAATTCTGGGAAGATGGCAGAGTAGGAAACACCAGGAATATGTCTGCCACATAGACAAAAATTGTACTAGCAGAATCTGTCTGATGTAAATGTTTGGAAACTCTGGAATCTATCAAAGGTTGCAATTTCCAGAGGAAGGCTTGGAAGGTAAATTTTACTTAATTTCTGTCCATTTCAGCTCATAGCACAATAGCAACCACACATCTTCCCCATCCACCAGCCTCCGGCAGGCAACAGTGCATGCATTCCAAAAAGAGCTTGCACACAACTTGTGGGAGCCAGTGTGGGCAAAAAAGACTCTGCCCTCCCAATATAGTGGATCTGTGCTCTGATTGCTGATTCCTGCTTCTGATCACAGAAGTGAACACAAAGAGGCAGGAACCATGGTTGTGCCTCCTCCTCCTCCTCGTTGTGCAAGCCCCTCCTCCTCTGGTTTAAGTGACTTCTAGGATATTTAAAAGTCCCCTTTTGAAAACCAGACATTAAACTTTAAGACATTCCAAAGCAATCTTATATATGAGAAAAATTAGAAAGTAACTGTGCATGCCCAAAGAAAGTTTCAGTCTCATAAAAAACTTGAGAAGACCTTAAGTTTGTGCCTCAGGCAGATAATGAGTACAGAAACAGCATGCAATAATCAACAAAACAAAAAAAAAACAAAAACCAAATAGCAACAAATTCTGGGGAAGAAAGAGAATCTAATTCCCAGACTTACTACATTGCTAGATTCAAATGTCTAGTTTTCAACAAAAAAAGTCACAAGACATATGAAGATGCAGAAGAATATGGTCCAATCAAAGGAAAAAAAAATAAACCAACAGGAACTGTTTGTGGAAAGAACTCATGGTAGACTTCTAAACAAAGACTTTAAAACAACTTTCCTACAGATGCTTAAAGAACGAAAGGAAAACATGGAGAAAGGCAAGAAAACAATGTATGAACAAAATGGAAATATCAATAAGGAGATTTAAAGCTTAAAAAAAAATTCTGAAGCTGAAAAACATAATAACTGAAAACATCACTAGAAAGATTCAAAGACAGATTTTAGCAGGAAGAAGAAAGAATCAGTTAATTTAAAGATAGGGTAATGGAAATTATCAAGTCTGAGGAGCAGAAAGAAAAAAGATAGAAGAAAAAAAAGAGTAGAACCTAAGGGATCTGTGGAACACCACCAAGTGGACCACAGATGCATTATGGGAATCCCAGAAGGAGAAGAGACAGAGAGGCAGGCAGAGGAAATACTTGAAGAATTAAAGCCCTAAAACTTCCCAAATCTGATGAAAGATATGTATATAAATATCCAAGAACCTGAATAAACTCCAAGTAGAGTCAACTCAAAGACACTTTTGTATACATCGTCAAATGATTTTTGACAAGGGTGTGAAAACCTTTCACTGGGACAGACTTTTCAACAAATGCTGCTGGGAAAACTGGATATCCACATGGAAAAAAAGTGAAGCTGAACCCTTACCTAATCCAATATACAGAAATTAACTCAATATTAGTCTGTGACCTAAATGTAAGACCTAGTACTATAAAATTCTTAGACGAAAACATATGAAAAACTTTCACAGTATTAGATTTGGCAATGATTTCTTGAAAATGACATCAAAGGCATGGACAACAAAATGAAAAATAGACAAATTAGGCTTCATGAAGATTAAAAACTTTTATGCATCAATGGACGTTATCAACAGCATGAAAAAGCAACCAATGGGATCAGAGAAAATGTTTGAAAATCATATATATCCAATAAGGGACTAATATCCAAAATATGTAGAGAACTCCTAAAAATCCACAACAAAAGAACAAATAACCTGATTCAAAAATGGGCAAATGACTTGAATAGACGTTTCTCCAAAGATGACATTCAAATGGCCGACAAGCACTTAAAAAGCTGCTCAATATCACTGATCATTAGGGAAATGAAAATCAAAACCACAGTGAGATGCCATCTCACACTCATGAGGATGCCTACTACAAGAAAATCAGAATGTAACAAGTATTGGTTACAATGTGGAGAAATTGATGATGTGGAGAAATTAGAATCTTTGTGCACTGTGGGGAGAAATGTAAAATGGTACAACCGTTGTGGAAACAGTATGGTGGTTCCTTAAAAAATTAAAATAGATTTACCATATTATCCAGCAATTTCACTTATGGGTATATAACCCAAGGAATTGAAAATTGGGTTTCAAAAGAGATATCTATACACTCATATCCATAACAGCATTATTCACAAAAGCTAAAATGTGGAAGCAACCTGAGTGTCATCAAAAAATGCATGAATAAGCAAAATGTAGTATATACATACAATGGAATATTATTCAGTCTGAAAAAGGAAATTCTGACATATTGTACAACTGAATATTGAAAATATTATGCTAAGTTCAGTAAGCCAGCCACAAAAAAAGATAAGTAAGGCAGGATTCCTTTATGCTATGTACTTAGAGTAGTCAAAATCATAGAGACAGAAAGTGGAATAGTGGTTGCCGTGGGTTGAGGCAGTGGGTGAATGAGGAGTCATTTAATGGACATAGAATTTCAGTTTTGTAGGATAAAGTGGTTCTGGAGATGGATGGTGCAAGGCAATGTGAATGTACTACATACCACTGAATTGTACACTTAAAATGATTAGGATTATAAATTTTAGATTATGTGAGTTATATCACAATAAAATAACTGAAAAATATTGATTGATTTGTACATAAATATGGAAATTCGTATGTACCTATTGAAAAAGTCATTTACCAGCAGGAGATTAGATTCGGGTGCAGACTTATAAATGATGACTCTAAAATGAGCATTATTAATAGCAATTATTTAAATTTCTACTTATTGATGGAATAGAAAAAAGATTTTAATATAATTATAATTCTCTGCCTGACTTTATACATTGCTACCACATCAAAATAATTAAGCCATATAACTAGAAAATTACATATTAATAAAACATTAAATTTAAAGAAGGACTGTTAACAGTTTTGCATCAATTATTTTCATGTCTAAACTTTTTTGTTATTAATGACAGATTAAAGCATATTAAATAATTATCATAATGTTCAAAGTGAGAAATAAATACTGAAATGATATTAACTGGAATTATGAAATAGATAAACATAAGTTATTAGTTGATAATGCCAGAAAGACATTTTATATTCTGTAATATATCTGAGAACTTCAAATTTCTTAATAAAAACATGAGTTGGGATGTACTGCGTGATATAGTCAAAGCAAATGCTCATGTCCCCCTTTCCAGTTGTTTTCCGCTATCACTGGAAATTGTGGCACTTTATTTTACTCTTATTTTGTGGATTCCCCTCATATTTGGCACCAGAGGTAATTTTCCATCTCTGTAGTTAGATTACAAACTTCCTTTGCAACTTCTTCCCAAATTACACTATTCTGTCTGTCAAAAACAGCTGGGCTGAGTAAGAAAATATTACTGGTCGATTAAAAAAAAATGCAATCTAGAAATGTGAACTATTTGATTACACTAAAATAGAAAGTTTAAACTAATCATTTGCTAATCTCCTCACATCTTCTTTGAAAGAGCCTTTGATGAAAAGGTTAGAAACATCAAATTTGTGGGCTCTGAATGGTTTGTTTGCTGGGAAAACATACACAGTATTTTCTAAATGTGTTGTTAAGTAAACTATGGTTGATTTTAGTGAAATTATTTTGGTTTTAAGAGAGATTCTGCATAAATATTCATAAACTGAGCTAAATTTCTTTCAACATCAAACTACATTTAGTGTTAGTCATTTTAAAAATGTAAACAAAAAATTCTAAAACTACTAAATTTGGTTCCAAAAATGTAAAATGTTCTTGCGTATCTAAATTGCTCATTGCCTTATGTTACTAAGGAAGAACTAGTGAAAAACTCATTTCGTATAATGAGTTTCTTAGGATCAAGTGTAAATTAAAATGCACCAGAGATAGAGCGCTTATGCTCTTTTGGTGACAAAGCTAGTTTTGTCACATACTGTCTGCCAGTCTTGGAAAAGTGGAGGTGCCTACTGTCAACTTAGTGCTAACCACTGCCAACTATAAGAGTGGCATATGCCTCTCAAATCTGAATATGAACAAAAACTAAACATAAACCATACAGCAAGAGAGAGAAGAAAGGAATAAATAAGAGAAACATAATTATAAAATCAATAATGCCAAGCATATACATTTTAACTATAACAGGAAGGATATTAGCTCCCCTATTAAAAGGGCACTATTAACTTGGACTTTTAAAATGTCTAAATATATGCTGCCTATAAAATACACACCTAAAAAGTGGAGATTTAGGGGCTGGCCTGGTAGCATAGTGGTTAAGTTCGCACACTCTACTTTGGTGGCCTGGGTTCAGCAGTTCAGATGCCGGGTGTGGACCCACACACTGCTTATCAAGCCATGCTGTGATAGGTGTCCTACATATAAAGTAGAGGAAGATAGGCACGGATGTTAGCTCAGGGCCAATCTTCATCAGCAAAAAGAGGAGGATTGATGGCAGATGTTAGCTCAGGGCTAATGTGCCTCAAAAAAAAAAAAAAAGAGATGTATGTGAAAAAGAAATAAATAGGTATAAACAGAAATAAAGGAGAGGAGCAAAATTAATTTCAGGCAAAGTAGAATTTAAGATAAAATCACCCCAGAGAGTAAGGATGTTTATTTAATAATGATAAAATGTACAATACCCAATAAGTGCAGCTATTCACAAAACTGTACAGGTCGAACAATGTAACCTCAAAATATACGAAGCAAAAGTGTGTGGGTCAAGTAACAGGATTTGTTGCAGGTTGAGTTCAATGGGAAGTAGATTTTGAAAGAATTTAATGTTCAGAATATTCATTAAAGAATGCCCTTGGAGGGAGGGAGGAGAAGCAGGATTGAGCAAACAAGTCAAGTTAGATTCCTCCCTGACGACTTCTGCCAATACCATGGGGATCTGTGGAGCTGAAATGGCAGTTCAGAGTTGTTCGTGCTGAACTAGACTTTAAACTCCCACTTCCATCAGTCTTTGGACGTAGGCTACCACCCAAGATCATGACTTTGTGTAAAGTGGCTCTCTACAACTGAGGCAGTTCCTGAAGGGGCTGCAGCTGAAGGCTTTCTGTTGACAGCACTCCCCGAAGTTGAGTCAACAAGCCCTTCCTTGAAGGAGTATCTTGGGTAGTGCATCTGTGTGTCCTCCATGGTCCACTCCACTCAGATATAATTTTACATACACAATCAGGGAGAAGTTCTCTAAGACTCTAAGTCTCTCTTCTTGAAGGAAACATAGACAAGGAAAGTTAGCGAGATGTACTACAGTACACGTGATGACAGTTCATTTCAGGGTCATGATGATACTCATTGTCTCCCTACTGTACCATCCCCTCACCCTCTGCTAGCACTTATGCTGGCTTAGCTGATGTGTGACCCAGATCCTCATCCCTGAGGGGTCTGGGATTCAGACAACCATGCCATTCTCAGGCCAGCTGTACATTTACTATCGGAATTGCAGAAGGGATATTAAGCAATACCCAAGTGGATTGCCCCTGTACAAACATACTCCTCCTTAACTCCATTGTTTTTCAGCAACTCTTCCTCTCCTGATTATCACAATCAATTACACCCCTGAAAATAGTCATTCCTCTTCTTGCCTGCTGGATCATGGACAAAAATGAGCGAAAGCATCCAGTCAGTAGCCATAGCTATACAACTCAATGGGTCTCTTGCTGCGTCCCAGGAAGAAATTTTCTTCCTTTGGAAACCACGACCTCTACAGCTGTGAAGACAGGAAGACAAATTCCTCAAGATAGTTATTGGGACAGATTGTAATTAGCACTACTACCGTTTTCATTATTTCATAGTCAACCTATGTAATCTTCCTATTAGGTCTAAGCATCACATGCGGGTCTTTTATGAGAAGAGGTACTACATCTTGGAGAATGACTGTCTGTCCTTGGCAATTATCATTTCAGAGGTGGCACTTCAGCTGTAACTTCAGCATACTATTCCAATGCTGTGTCAAAGTGGAAGCTTTTAGCTGAGGTGGTATATGATAGGGCCAGGGAATCCCATTGCCATGGGCCTAATTCACCATATTCTTTACTATAAAGTGGCTCCTCTGGACACACTCGGTGGTGTAAGTCCTCCTGTGCCAACGGATCAAACTCTTCATGAGCCTTCAATTAATACTGGTACTGGCTGAGGAGCTGAGTAGAGAAAAGGCAAACCTACCCTTGGAATGTGTATCTATTCCCATCAGAATAAATTTCTGCTCTTCCAGGTTGGAAATAACCACAAATGTCAACTTGTTATCAAGTGGCATGCTGATCTCCTCGAAAAATGATGCCGTTTTAGGATCTTAGCATTGTTCTCTGTTGCTGAGATGTTGAGCATTTGGGGTTGCAGTAGCTAGAATAGCCTTAGTAGATGAGGGCTTTTGTTATTGGGTCTGAGCATCAGCTCCATATCCGCCTTAGTGACCACTTTTTAAAATGTGTCTATCATACCAACCCTGGGATTGCTGATGACAGAAGCTGACTGGCTCCAATTTGCTGAGTAATTTTATTTGTCTGGTTGTTTAGTGTCTCTTTCATGGTAGTGATCTCTGATGGGAAATTAACATAATATATTATATATTAAGATCTTCACACTTCTTATCCACCCCCATATGTCCATCTACATGCCTCTACCTTAGATGGCTTTGTCTCTGATCTTCCACTAATTCTCCTTCCAGGTCCCTGCCAGGCTATTTGTTACCAAGAATGAGTCACTATGTGTTCTAACCTTGGAGTACTCTTTTTCCACTCTTAAATCAACGACTAGATGTACAGTCTGAAGTGCTACCCATTGGGAGATATTTCTCTTGCCTCTGTCTTTCAAGGCCAATCTTGAATGAGACTTTAGTGCAGCTGCTGATAATTTTTAGCTTGCTCTTGCATTTGAGCTGACCCATCTGTAAAACTAGATGGGCCATTTTCTTCCTCAGTCAGCTGGTCATACGTATCCCCCATTTGCCCTTAGGTGTAAGCTGAGGAAACAGTGATGGATTACACGCAGGGTCTGGGCTTCCTGCACATGCAGTCTGCCTGTGCCTTCTGGTCTTGCCTCATACTCAATCTTGGTTCTACAACTCTCATTTTACAATGGATTATTCTTGGGCCTACTGAAACTTGGTGGGGCTGACAGGACCTGTTTCCTGATGCGCAATCCCAGAATCATAGTAAATCTGTATCCTATGATCAAATGTTCTGAATTTCAAGGAGCCCAGTAGAAAACAAGGAGTTATTTTCAAAAGGTATATAATTCACTACTGTAAATGAGATTCCATTGCTCCAAAAGCATGGGACCTACACTGTGATTCTCATGCTGGGCCTTGTCATAGATTCCATATGGCAGCTTGTCTACCACTGATCTCTATAATACTATAGGGTGTGCTAAGTTGCGTGGACCTAGTTGAAGGGCTATTCACATTCCACCCTGGATGTGATGCAGAAACTTTTCCTACTCTGGGTCCCAGTGAAAACTTGCAGTCTTTCACTCACCTGGTATATGAGCCAGAGCAGTATTCTCAGGTATAGAATATGCAGTCTCCAGAAATCAGGTAAACTTAATAAGAGTTATGGTTCATTATTTGTTGGAAAATAGTATGGTTTTTCCTTTACTTTGGATGGGATGTTCCAGCATGCTTCTCACAAGTGGTCCTCCACAGTTATTGATATGGAGGCTCCTAAGTCCTTGTAGGGTCTCCCTCTGACCAAAATGTATGTGTTTTACCAAGGCCTCCAAATTACTAGCTAATGTCTGTTTATCCAGCCTGACTGCATGATGTAATCACTGTAGTGATGAATGTGATAATTTACAGTATGTCCAGGGATTCCAGACCTCTTTGAACCATGTTATGACAGAGAATAGGGGAGACAACTACCCAGGGCTAAAACCACTAATGCACTGTTATCTATTTCATATTACAGCTAATTGTTTCAGATTCTCTTTTCTGATGGAATTTCAAAAAAATGTATTTGCCAAATCAATGGTTGCATATTGTATACCTGTGGTTATATTTATCTGCTGTAGCAAACATACTGCTGCATCAGAGATGGTAACTGCAATCGAGCCCACTATGTAGTAGAGTTTGCAGTAATCTGTGATCCTTTAACATCTCTGTATTTTTGGCAAAGGTCAGACTAGTAAATTAAATGGAGACATGATAGGGGTTATCATCCCTGCATTCTTTATGTCTTTAAACGTGACCTTAATTTCTACAATATATCCTACTATGAGATGTAATGTTGTTTATGAATTACCTCTTAACTGGGGATAGAGAAGTTCATTTCCAAGGCTACCACTTGGCCTAGCCTACTAGGTAGATCCTACCCCACAGGCCAAGGAACAAATGTGAGAGTTGCACCAACATCAACGTATGGTATCCCAATTATTCTTTCAGGGATCAGGGAAAGGTATTATGGACCTAGTGATGCCACTGTGAGTCACCTGGACAGGATTCCATTTATTACATGACTCCCAAACACCCTCACTCTAACCAATGGGTCATAATGATTCTTTGGGTAGCTGAGTATCAATGTCAACTCCAACCCTATAATCATAGTCCTCAAAATATTTGAGTAGTTCCTTTCATCTACTGTGAGTTTATTTAAGTAAATTACCATAGGTACCTTCGGGGAACAACTGGGGGAATACTTATTGTGTACATATGCTGCGGTCCTGTAGTTCTTTCTCCTGGGAACCCATTCTTTTCTTAAATTAGTGGGTTCTGGGGCCAAAAACTCTTGCAGATTGGGAAACTAGGAAAAGGATCATAACTTTCTCTCTCTTTTTTTTCTTTCATGAGGAAGATTTACCCTGAACTAACATCTGTTGCCTATCCTATTCTTGTTTTGCTTGAGGAAGATTAGCCCTGAGCCTGAGCTAATGTCTGTGCCAGTCTTCCTCTACTTTGTATGTGGGATGCCTCCAGAGCATGGCTGATGAGTGGAGTAGGTCTGCACCTGGGATCCGAACCAGCAAACCCCAGGCCAGAGAAGCTGAGTGCACGGAACTTTAACCACTCGGCCATGGGGTCAGGCCCCTCATGACTTTCTATTTTCATGATGGCCCTCAACCTCCTGATCATGCCTCCTTGATTTCTCCTGATAGTATCAGTTGAGAAGTGCTCCTTTTGACTGTATCTAGCTTTTATTTATTTTTGTTTGTTTGTTTTGGTTGGTTGGTTGTTGTACATCATAGTTGTTGAGTATCTCTAAAGCTAATAAGTGAATAAAATTTGGAACATCATTACATCCTTAATTGGTAAATATAAGCAACTTATTTGCTTATATTGTTAAGCAATTAATTGGTAAATTTAAGCAATTAAGAATCAGAGAGCAGGATCTGAATATTTTAACCTATTGCATTAAAAAAAAATAACAGGTTTACTTTCAAAGAACACCAAACATCTTTGAAGCAGAAGCCATTCTAAGTCTCACAGATTCAAAGAAGTCTAGAGTTAAAATGCTCAATTAATGATCTTTACTTTTTAGAAACTTAGACTCACAGAGGTTAAAATGATTTACCTAAGATCATCTGGGTAAAATCAAAGCACGTATAAAGGACTATTGACATCCAGACTATGGTTCATTCAGCAAATCATTTTGCTTTTCATTATATTTTATCTACATAATTTTATGTTTTCTCCAACTATTTTCCCATGATTAGATAAAGCTGGTAACCACTTCAGATATGATATATAATTTATTTCTTTAGATAAATTAATTTTGCATACAGTTGAGAGAATGTTGACCTTCGATTCCCTAAAGTCCAGTGCAAAGGTTTCTAGGAATCGTGAAGCAAGTTAACGTCCATCCGCATAGTGTATAGTTAGATGAGTCCTCAAAAGCCTCCATACAAGAAATGTGTTTATTAAAGTGTTCACTTGATTTATCGCTTAGTTAACATTTCCTGAGGGATAGAAAGCAGAGTCAAAAAGCAAGGTTAATTTGAATATCTCAAGATTAAAATCGTCTTTTGAGTAATGGGAAAGATATTTTGAAACTTAGGATCATTGTTTTTTCTTCCAATCAGTATAGAGATATGCCTTCTGGAGAAACAAAGTAAATAAGAGCACTGAACATCTTTGTTTACTGTTTTAAAAGAGAAGAGTTTGGAAAGTTTACACTTTATACGAGGTCATGTGAAGATGTCTATGTTTGCGAATGTATGTTTTTTATTATGGAAACAAATATTTGGCTTCCCACACCTGGAGTGACATGACCCCAAGCTGCTGGTCGGCTTGCCTGGCCCACAAGGTGCACAGGCGGCAGGAATTGAGCTGCTGATCCACCCCTCTCATCTTTGGGGATGATCTGCCTTCTGAAACATTTGTGTATCATCCTTCTGGGATCCTGAAAGCCAGAGAAGGGGAACCAGGGAGTTTTAAAACTGTGGCAGAAGACACCCAGGAAGACTGGGTCCAGCTGGCAATCCACAGAGATCAAGCCTCAGTGGATACAGTCATAATTGTCCATCTCCTGGAGTCCTGAAGACTGTAGTCTGGCGTACATTTTGTGGTAGGGTTGTTGTTCTCTGAACAGTATTTCAATTAGTTAATTTCCCCCATATAAAGATATCAAATTTGCATTTCCGGTTGGGGTGACAAGAAGAGCAAGTGGTAACAAGCAGGTAAATTCTTTAAGTCACCTCTTGAAGAACTGAAGAACTAGGAAGATAAGCAACTTAGCAGTAAAGGAATTGAATGAGAAGGAAGGAAAGGAAACCAAGAGACAATTATAATAATAATTTCTGGTAAATTAAAATTATGACTGGTTATAATTATCATTATAAATAACACATTAATTCTTAAAACTGTGCTGGAGTTCCACTATGTGGAACATTACAAAACATTTCTGAGAGAAATCAAATGTGCCTTAATACATGGAGAACAAGTACTATGTTCAAGGATTGTGAGAGACAGTATTTTTAAATATCAATTATTCTTACTGATCTGCACACTTAATCCCAATCAAAGTCTCATTTGTTTTTTTTTGTGGAAATCAGCAAGAATATTCTAAAATTCACATAGAAATGCAAAAACATACATAAGGATAGACAAAAAGAATAATGGAAGAGAGTAGCAGAAATCCAGAAATAGATCTTTACCTATAGAGTCACTAATTTATGACAAAGACATCCATGCAATTCAATGTGGAAGATACCGGAAATACCGGAGAACTGATATGCATTTAGAAAAAGTGAACTTTTAACCCTCCCAAATACCATAAGCAGAAATTAATTCAAGATGAATCTTAAACTTACATGTAATGTGAAAACTAAAACCATTCAGTTTCTGGAAGGAAACACTGGAGAATATCTTCATAAGTAGCTCTTGAACTGGTTTCAAAAAGTACTAGATGTACATGAAAAAGTTGATGAACTAGATTTCATCAATATTCAAAATTTTGGTTCAGCAAAAGACACTTAAGTAAATGAAAAGATAAGTAAAGCCAGGTGAGACCGAATAAGAACTCAGATCCAGAGTATATAAAGGACTCTACTACATTAACTAACAAGGAAACAAACAAACAAAGAATTGGTCAAACATTTGAACAAGCACTTCATCTAAATGGTCAATAAGCATAGGGAAAGATGCTCAACATCATCAGCCACCAGTGAAATGTAAATGAAGACCACGGTGAGATACCATTACACATCCATGAATTACTAACTTTCAAAAGACTGACAATTCCAAGTGTTAGAGAATTTGTGGAGCAAATAGAGCCCCCATTCATTGCTGATGAGCAGGTCAAGTTTACACCTCCTTGGAAACACACTTTTGCGGTACCTGATAAAGCTGAATACAAAGTTGAATACCCCATCATCCAAGAATTCCTCTCTTTGGTGTATACCCAAGAGAATTAAGTGCAATGACACATACAAGAATGTTCATAACTCCAAACTGGAAGCAACCCAAATTTCCATCCTCAGGAGAATGGGAAAAGGGATTATTTTCTTTATATATAAACAATGAAATTTTATATAGCACTAAAAAGAAAAAACTTCTGATAAACAAAAACATTGTAGAATCTCAAAAACAGATTGGGTGAAAGATACATACTAAAGTGTTCATGTCATGTGATTCCACTTATACGAAATTCGAAAACAGTCAAAACTAGTCCATAGTGACATGTAAAAATAATGTTACTTTGGAGTGGTAGAATTGTTCTATATATCTCGAGCAGTGTGACAGTTTCCAGAGATCTGAGCATATGAGAACCACAGTGACAGATTTCCCTAATGTAGGTACATGTGTGAACTCAGAATTTGGCTATTGTCTCTCAAAATAAATTTCTTCCTGCTTCTTTATTTTGTCTCAACCAGATGTAAAAATCGAATAAATGTTATTAATGCAGAAAAGATATTTGAAGATCTTCCCTGAGAGGGGACAGCATGTCACTCTGAGTAAAGGAAAGCTTAAGCAATATGGGAAAGTAAGGAAAGGTCGTCTTATTTCCATCAATTTCAAACCCAGCAACCACCTATTCCTTCCCTCATTCCTCGGAAGGTTGTTTCCATGGACCTCCTTGCACTCCTCACATACCTGATTTCAGAAATGAATTTCTTTATCAGTTACCCATTGGCTTGAATTTATATCAAGATGAACTCTCTCAACCAGTATCCTTTGCATAGGCAATGCCAAATAGATTTCAGCTATTAAGCATGTGATTGTTGCAAACTGTTTCTCCCCATGATTCTTTATTCCAGTTAGCTACCCCGAACACACACTGCACAGGGTAATTTAATATGTCCTACTTTTGTATGAAAGAGAAAGCTTTCTTAGTAATTGTCATTATTTTGGATCCTGATCTATTTCTTGACCAGCGGTTTCCACTTGGACAAATTGCTGTACCTAATACTTGTCATCATTACTTTTATCATGGCTGTGCTAAACTCCATGTATTTTTTTGTTCCGGTTTCTTATCCAATATTTTTGTGTATTCAGAGTCATCTGGCCATCTAATGCTGAGCTTCTGCCTGTTTTATGTTTAAATACTTCTCATTCAATTATTATTGTATTTAGATTCAGAAAGAAAAGAAATTCAGTCTATTAATATATATCATGAATACAAATCACCCTTAAACTAAATTATTAACCTATGCAGCTTTAAAAGAAAATAATACACAGAACTATTGTTAGACATTTATCTTACTATGGGTTTTACTAGATATATTAAATTAGCTGTATCAGATCTCTATACAGATTCTAATATATTCCCATTGAAATATATAGAAAAGAGATTATATTGCCATTTTCTTATGTCTTTAAGGAATTAAAGTAAATATAAAGATTTTTTTTTCAGTTACCTGATCCCTATTTAGTAAATCTCAAGTGATTATATAACATTGTATTAGACAAGTAAAAGTAGATTTTATCTCTGGCTGTGCCACTAAATTGCCACATGACCTTCAATAAGCTACTTCATGTGTGTGAGCAATTGTTTTTTAATTAGCCAAATGAATCCACAGCCATATTCTACTCATTTCATATTAAGAAAATGCAAATGCCCCTCCAAAAGGGAATGCTAGTGAAAGTACTCTAGAAATATACTATACTTTCATTTACAAATAACGTTAACAGATTTGAAAAGCTAAAATCTGTGAGTGTTCTATACTAACTCCTATTTAAATATGTATTTTTGGCTGAAGACAGCTCCATTTATGTATTACAAGTCTTTTTACATGGGTGATATCAATTAAAACCTAATTTCTAACTAAGAAGACACTATCTTTAATGTCGATATAGGACTAACACTAATTATAATACTTAGAATTAAAAAAAAGAGTATTAGCAAATGTATTATCCTCATTTTATCTGCTTAATAATAAATAATATATTTGACATTCAGTATCTGTCAATGTTTAATTGAAATATAAGGAGAATATATTTCAATCAGCATTTCCATAAGAAAAAACTTTGGTCGATGAAAAAGATCTGTCTTGATTCAATAACTACCGCTTGGGTGTGAATTGCAAAAGTAATGGAATTCTAAATTTTCATTTTTTTTAACATGAAATTAACGGTAAGGGAATATCTTCATTATGGCAGACTGAGCATTAGGGAGCAGCAAACTTTAACTGTAAGATATTTACTTAATTTGTCACTTCATTGTGAGAAACATTTTACTGTGATTAGATAGAATTTATACTATAAATGAACTAAAAAAATCACTAAATCATATAATCTTATGTGTCTGTGTGTCTATTTGCGTTCATGTTTTGATTGCTTTCATTTGCTTTGGTTTACTTAGAGCAATCACATTGTTTTAAGTTATGGTAGAATTACTCAATATGATGGTCAATTTTATGTCATCTTGGCTCACTCATGGTACCTAGTTTTTGATCAAATATCAGGTTAGATGTTGCTGTAAAGATATTTTTTAGATGTAATTAATCAGCAGAGTTTGAGCAAAGCAGATTACCTTCCATAACGTGGATAGGCCTCACCCAATCTGCTGAAGGCCTTAAGAGAAAAGACTTAAAGTCTTAGAGAAAAGGAATTCTGTCTCCATACTGCTTTCAGACTAGAGATTGTGACATCAACCCTCTCCTGGGTCTTTAATCTGTCTGCCTGTCTTGCAGAATTTGGACAGACCAGCCTCCATAATTGCATGTAAAACAAATCTCTCTCTCCCTCACACACACATGCACATGTGTGTGCTGTGTGTTTGTATTAGTTATGTATATATAATATATGCATTGTCCTTATAAATTCTGTTATATTGTGTCTATATATATATTCATACACACATATTTCCTATTGGTTTGAATTTTTTGGAGAGCCATAATTCACTAACGAGTAAGACAGTAACACACAGAAGTCTACTGAAGTCTATTGGAAAGAGAGAGGAGAGAGGAGAGACAGAGAGAGAGAGAGACTGAACAGCTATACTTACTTGTTTAATCGATCTATTTCTCTCTGGCAGGAAATAGTCAAAACTTTCTGTACCTAGGAAAAACAGTTAATATGAGGACACAACTGATTGTAAAATGTGTTTACAATGTTGTAAACTGACATTTTCATTCCAATAAATTCTTATAGGACTAGCAACTTCATTTAAAGAAGTTTTCCAGCCACAGTCAGAGGTATCAAAAGGATTCGTCCAATATATCAGAAAAGGAAAATAAATGTAACACCACTGTTATTTTTCCCCAAATCAAGGAAAAGGTAAGGTAAATATAATATCTTTATGTCATGGCAGCAGATAAACGCTTACTTTATTCTTCTAAAAATAAGTGTTCTGTACACACTGATAATTTATATTTTCTTGGTATGAACATCTGTTGTTTAATCATTGTTTTTGCAGTAGAGCAAATGTAAAGCATATTTTACCTTAATTAACTCATTAAGAGGAAAATAGCCAAAAGCATAAGGCTTTTGAGAACACTGATTTTAACCACATCACTAGGAACGGAATAGTACCTTGTTCTCTTTATAGCTGTGTTATAGCTCCCCAAGCAATTCAATTACAATGCAGCATTGAACCATATCTGCAGAGCACTAAGTGTAGTTAAGCTTTCCAGTCTCTAGAGGTCTCCGCACATCACTTTTTCACTCACTGCCATCCTTGCAACAAAACCTTTCTAAAACAAGCACTTCAACAACGTGTAGACAGAACTGCTGCTCTCCAATGAACTCAGACAAATCCTTCACTCGTGTGTCTTTTATTATCCTCATATCTTACATTATAAAAGAAAGTACAAGAATGTAAGAAGAACCAAAAAGATTCAAGAAGAAAAAATTACTTTATTCCTAACTGTTTTTTTTAATCTATGCAAGGAAGATCTTTCTTTCTTGTAATTATCTCAGGTGTCCGTAGTCTGAAATTGTTTCAGCTACATTAGGTGTTTCTAAAAATGTACATAGCATTTTACGATTCATTTTCTTATCATAGACAGTATACAAGGACCAATTCAATTCAACAAATATTATTTTTGGGTTCTGTTAAGTGCTTTAAGATGGGAAAGACAAATAAATGCCATATTTCTGGATAAAATGCCCAATATGGAATAAGGATGCTAATTCCCACACTTAAAGATGATCGACTCTTTCATTAACACTCTCATATCTTACTAAAATAAAACTGCATAGCATCAGAGATTGACTTGTATATAAATTAGCATTTGCCACTGTGGCTTAAACCTTGAGGACAGAAAATAGAGTAGAGACTCATCTTCAAGGCCTAGGTTTCATTTTGCTTACTCTCTTTAATGTATGTCAAGATGGATCATCTCTCCTCCATAGGAATCTGGATTATGAGGAATGCTACATCACTTTGTGTGACTTACAAAGTAAAGATTATCTATCACTTGGCATGCAGGCCAGCAGGAAGCAAGCAGCACATTTTGATGTAGTAATGAAAAGAACCTCAGTTCATAGAAGGTTTTGCAGGGCTGGGACAAAGGACAGTCTTACTGGCAAGTGCTATTCAGAACCTTTATGATAGAGTTATTTTCTATTTTTTGGTCACGCTCAATATTTATGACAAAATTTTCCTTTGATTATCTAAAGCTTAGTTTGTGCCAGAAACTAAGACTAGTATGTATATTAACTCATTTAATCCTCATAACAATTCGTTGTGTAAGTAGTAGTAATAACTCTATTTTAAAGGTAAGGAAAGAGGAAGGCTAAGAAATTTTCTTCAGGCTATGGAAGTAAATGATGCTGCTGGAATTCCAACCCATTCAGTCTGTCTTCAGAACTGGGATTCTTAACCCTGATAAACTATAGTCTCTCAAGGAGATATACCCTACCACAGATTACAAGAGGGAAGAAATAGGATTGACCAGTTATATCATCTAAAGGAAGTATCTTTCCAAGTTCATGTGTTGAGACGAGAGCCAAAAAAAAAAAAACACAGCGAAAAAACTTCAGAAGCTTTCCACATCACTAATACCTCTGAAAGAATGGCGAAGTTATAGTGCATTGTTAAATATAGACTTTTCTCTCCTTGGAGATAATTATTGAAGTAATATTCTTTTTCTTCTTACATCTTTACTTCTTAGTCCAGAAGACATGTCATAGAAATACATAAAATATACATAACATATTTTTATTCAATGTAATGGCTAAGGGAAATAATCAAATTATACCTTTATGTTGTTTAGGTTTACCGAAGGAGAGATTTGCAATGAGCTCTTACAGTTATAACTCTTTGATCTAATTTCCTTTCTTTCTATGGAAGATGAAAGAAAGATATAGAGAGAGACACAGAGAGATTGTGTGTGAGAGAGAGATGTGGAGCATCATGCTTGTTTAATTGATCTTTTTCTGGTTGCAGGAACTAATCACACTCACAATTTAGCGTACAGAGCAAAAAACAGTTAACATGATGGCAAAATTGACAATATTTGTAAACTGTGGTATATTAATATTTTATGGAAGTTAAAAGTAAAAGCATGGGTTTAGTCAAAGTTCAAATAAAAAATTTATCCCCTGCTTTTTGTAAGATCTTTGGCAACTATCCTAAGCAGGCTGATTCCTAGTCTTCTCATCTTTAAAATGAAAAAATAACAACACTTACTTGATTACATTGTGAGGATGAAATAAAATGTAATCTTAGGAGGATGTCAGGCAATAAATGTTCATTTTATTGATGGTGTTGTTTTATACGTAGTATTGACAATTAAGCTTGGTATTTGTAATGTGGACGATTGCCACAATCTCTCACTCCTTCCTATTCCCAAGATGTTATTGTTGATTCTCAGTAGATAACTTTATATCTTATTTTAACAAAAAGTTGGAGATCTCAAACAAGGATTTTGGAACATGGTCTCATACCCCAGGCAAAGTCCACAATGCTCTCCCATAGCTGTTACTCCTCATTTCTTTCTGCATTCCACTGTGAGTTACCGTGAACTTTCACACATCCCTCTTGCTGATGATTACTAAATTCAGAATTAACTTTCATTCCTGTGGTGCACCAAAAACTCAAAAGACAGAAATAAAGAAAATAATTTTCATCCACAAATCATTTAAGTTAGGAATATTATTATATTATTATTTTTCAAGGCACCAAACCTGGAAACACTCTCAAAAGTCATTTGACTGGTAACTTTCCTTAATTACTCCATCCAAGTCATCATAAAATTGTGCAATTTTTTAATTGAAAAACCTTATATTATTTTCTCATTTTTTCCATGTTAGCAAAACTATTCACAGGCAGTTCATTATTCCCTCATACATACATTGAAACAATGCCTTAATTGGTTAACAAGTATTAATTAAAGATCTAATATCTAGTCAATTGACCTTTGGTATTGGGAACTAGAAAAAAATACTATGTAAAAATTTAATTCTTGGCTTCAAGGAGTTTAAAATCTAGATACAGAGACAAAAATTACAAATATAGCAAATTACAAATAGAATTCTCAAAATAGAATTTCTCAAAAAGAAAAAAAGTAAACCAAGGTTGAAAAATCTTCACGCTAACTGCTGAGTGGAAGCTCACTCTAACTAAATCTCAAGGAGTTAGCAAAAGCTTTGATTTTGATCTTAAAATTTTGGCCTTTGAGTAGGTATAACAAAAGATCAAAAACCTTCCTGGAAAAGAATGCCTTGTGAACTAAGACATGGCAGAAAAACATAGGTCTGTATGTTGGTTAGTCATGAAAACAGTATCTTTATCATTCAATTTTTGAGCAGCTTTGAAAGTCAAAGAACTCCTGGATAATTTTCAAATAAGTCTCATGAATTTGTTTTGATATTGACACATGAAACTGATTAGAAAAATGAAAGATGACACTAACACTTATAAAATAAAACCCCACCATGCATGAACAATATGCTGCTGATGAACACAATCCCTAAAAATATATTTAAGGAGAGATGAAGTCTCTTTAGCAATTTAGAGATTACAAAAAGAAAAACATAATCTGTGGAGGGTCTAAAAATTGCTGCAGAGTTGTCATAACATAAATGCGGATATCATAATTCCATGTTTACAATACATGGAAACATTGAGACAGATTTCATCCAATGTCTGTATAAATTTTCATGAAAATATGGTAACATTTCCAAAGGAGGGAAATCACATGAAAAAGTAGATGGTTGTATTCATTAATCTTTTCTGTAGAAATGAACTCCACCGCCGTCATTCCTGGAGAGCCAAGATTTGAGGACCTGTATATGAAGTTCATATCTTTTTCTATTCTAATACTTGCCCGTTATTTGGCACCATACAGTATCTTAAACATCTCTGGCCTGATGTGAGCAAAATCTACTTAATGACCTCCACAAATACTTTCAAAATGTAGAACTTCAAGTAGTCTTTTATATTTTACCACTATCAAAAGGTATTTAAGTAGGTGGAAATCAATCATCAGTAAGATCTCAAGTTTCTACAATATTAGTCCTCATTTGTTTGACTTTGCTTTGGTTCTTACTCCTCCATCCTTTGAAATATAATCTTTAAATAACCCATTTAGACATCTCTGATATTAATATTTCTCCTAGAAAATGTGATTTTCTCTGCAGCAAATTGGATTTCCAATGATATTATTAATCTTTCTACAATTTCCCAGTCTTCTGGCTCTCTTTTCTTTCTTTAATTTATAAACACTTGCATTTTTCCATGTCCTTGACACAATAAAATAGATAGTTTCTATTATAAATCATAAGCATTCCTAAGAAAATGCAAAGAGTACTTAGCTGTAAGCTTGCAATCCTTATGTATACACACTCACAAAGAAATTTAAACACAATTCCTTAAGTTTACTACAGAAGATATATGATTGTAAAAAACTAATTATCTACATCCCCCACTTCACCCACACACATGCACAAATTACCCTGGTTGAAATTTGCCAGGGTTTTAAATTTTCTAATGAAGGAGAAGAAGAGCAAGAGAGAGAGCGGGGTAGGGATTAGTAGATAAATGATGGATCAATAGATATTTAGACAGACAGCTAGATAGATAAAATAAAAATGAATTACATTTACTTTCAACTTCCTTTTGTATGTATTTATGTATTCACCTTACTTTCTTCTGTATTCGAGATGACATTTTTCAGAAATACCTTTCACTCTATTTCCACTTGTGGCATATATGGAGGATGTTGGAACATAGCACATCACACTAACGTAGGTGTTAGAACACACCAAACTCCCACAGAGTTGGATAAGCACTGTGTCCTCAATTGTCACAATGAATGAGAGAAGTAAAGCAAAGGATGCACAAACATTTTGTATTTTTTGAGATTTTTAAGCAATTTTAGTAATTAAGTAACTAAAGATATATAAGAAATAGATCTAGTCATCTAAAAATCTCAATCACTGTTTCATTATCACCAAATTTATAGCATATTTATTTTTTCTTTTTAGACTTTGGAACTTTTTTATAAAATCAATATCTGCTGA